>NW_027193901.1:0-30786 GCF_032444005.1 Ranitomeya imitator | reverse complement strand
ATATGTTTTCAGGTATCTCCTATACTAATAGAGCCACATGCTCACCGGTTTGCCACATGATGTAGGCCTATGGACTGAACAAGAAACCACCAAAAATTTTAACCAGTCATCGTTCTCACAACACTGAGGACCAGTCATTCGAAATGACTTCTCCATGCATTTTATTGCATTGGTAAAAGCACTATGATGAAAAGTGTGATATGTTTTCAGGTATCTCCTATACTAATAGAGCCACATGCTCACCGGTTTGCCACATGATGTAGGCCTATGGACTGAACAAGAAACCACCAAAAATTTTAACCAGTCATCGTTCTCACAACACTGAGGACCAGTCATTCGAAATGACTTCTCCATGCATTTTATGCATTGGTAAAAGCACTATGATGAAAAGTGTGATATGTTTTCAGGTATCTCCTATACTAATAGAGCCACATGCTCACCGGTTTGCCACATGATGTAGGCCTATGGACTGAACAAGAAACCACCAAAAATTTTAACCAGTCATCGTTCTCACAACACTGAGGACCAGTCATTCGAAATGACTTCTCCATGCATTTTATGCATTGGTAAAAGCACTATGATGAAAAGTGTGATATGTTTTCAGGTATCTCCTATACTAATAGAGCCACATGCTCACCGGTTTGCCACATGATGTAGGCCTATGGACTGAACAAGAAACCACCAAAAATTTTAACCAGTCATCGTTCTCACAACACTGAGGACCAGTCATTCGAAATGACTTCTCCATGCATTTTATGCATTGGTAAAAGCACTATGATGAAAAGTGTGATATGTTTTCAGGTATCTCCTATACTAATAGAGCCACATGCTCACCGGTTTGCCACATGATGTAGGCCTATGGACTGAACAAGAAACCACCAAAAATTTTAACCAGTCATCGTTCTCACAACACTGAGGACCAGTCATTCGAAATGACTTCTCCATGCATTTTATGCATTGGTAAAAGCACTATGATGAAAAGTGTGATATGTTTTCAGGTATCTCCTATACTAATAGAGCCACATGCTCACCGGTTTGCCACATGATGTAGGCCTATGGACTGAACAAGAAACCACCAAAAATTTTAACCAGTCATCGTTCTCACAACACTGAGGACCAGTCATTCGAAATGACTTCTCCATGCATTTTATGCATTGGTAAAAGCACTATGATGAAAAGTGTGATATGTTTTCAGGTATCTCCTATACTAATAGAGCCACATGCTCACCGGTTTGCCACATGATGTAGGCCTATGGACTGAACAAGAAACCACCAAAAATTTTAACCAGTCATCGTTCTCACAACACTGAGGACCAGTCATTCGAAATGACTTCTCCATGCATTTTATGCATTGGTAAAAGCACTATGATGAAAAGTGTGATATGTTTTCAGGTATCTCCTATACTAATAGAGCCACATGCTCACCGGTTTGCCACATGATGTAGGCCTATGGACTGAACAAGAAACCACCAAAAATTTTAACCAGTCATCGTTCTCACAACACTGAGGACCAGTCATTCGAAATGACTTCTCCATGCATTTTATGCATTGGTAAAAGCACTATGATGAAAAGTGTGATATGTTTTCAGGTATCTCCTATACTAATAGAGCCACATGCTCACCGGTTTGCCACATGATGTAGGCCTATGGACTGAACAAGAAACCACCAAAAATTTTAACCAGTCATCGTTCTCACAACACTGAGGACCAGTCATTCGAAATGACTTCTCCATGCATTTTATGCATTGGTAAAAGCACTATGATGAAAAGTGTGATATGTTTTCAGGTATCTCCTATACTAATAGAGCCACATGCTCACCGGTTTGCCACATGATGTAGGCCTATGGACTGAACAAGAAACCACCAAAAATTTTAACCAGTCATCGTTCTCACAACACTGAGGACCAGTCATTCGAAATGACTTCTCCATGCATTTTATGCATTGGTAAAAGCACTATGATGAAAAGTGTGATATGTTTTCAGGTATCTCCTATACTAATAGAGCCACATGCTCACCGGTTTGCCACATGATGTAGGCCTATGGACTGAACAAGAAACCACCAAAAATTTTAACCAGTCATCGTTCTCACAACACTGAGGACCAGTCATTCGAAATGACTTCTCCATGCATTTTATGCATTGGTAAAAGCACTATGATGAAAAGTGTGATATGTTTTCAGGTATCTCCTATACTAATAGAGCCACATGCTCACCGGTTTGCCACATGATGTAGGCCTATGGACTGAACAAGAAACCACCAAAAATTTTAACCAGTCATCGTTCTCACAACACTGAGGACCAGTCATTCGAAATGACTTCTCCATGCATTTTATGCATTGGTAAAAGCACTATGATGAAAAGTGTGATATGTTTTCAGGTATCTCCTATACTAATAGAGCCACATGCTCACCGGTTTGCCACATGATGTAGGCCTATGGACTGAACAAGAAACCACCAAAAATTTTAACCAGTCATCGTTCTCACAACACTGAGGACCAGTCATTCGAAATGACTTCTCCATGCATTTTATGCATTGGTAAAAGCACTATGATGAAAAGTGTGATATGTTTTCAGGTATCTCCTATACTAATAGAGCCACATGCTCACCGGTTTGCCACATGATGTAGGCCTATGGACTGAACAAGAAACCACCAAAAATTTTAACCAGTCATCGTTCTCACAACACTGAGGACCAGTCATTCGAAATGACTTCTCCATGCATTTTATGCATTGGTAAAAGCACTATGATGAAAAGTGTGATATGTTTTCAGGTATCTCCTATACTAATAGAGCCACATGCTCACCGGTTTGCCACATGATGTAGGCCTATGGACTGAACAAGAAACCACCAAAAATTTTAACCAGTCATCGTTCTCACAACACTGAGGACCAGTCATTCGAAATGACTTCTCCATGCATTTTATGCATTGGTAAAAGCACTATGATGAAAAGTGTGATATGTTTTCAGGTATCTCCTATACTAATAGAGCCACATGCTCACCGGTTTGCCACATGATGTAGGCCTATGGACTGAACAAGAAACCACCAAAAATTTTAACCAGTCATCGTTCTCACAACACTGAGGACCAGTCATTCGAAATGACTTCTCCATGCATTTTATGCATTGGTAAAAGCACTATGATGAAAAGTGTGATATGTTTTCAGGTATCTCCTATACTAATAGAGCCACATGCTCACCGGTTTGCCACATGATGTAGGCCTATGGACTGAACAAGAAACCACCAAAAATTTTAACCAGTCATCGTTCTCACAACACTGAGGACCAGTCATTCGAAATGACTTCTCCATGCATTTTATGCATTGGTAAAAGCACTATGATGAAAAGTGTGATATGTTTTCAGGTATCTCCTATACTAATAGAGCCACATGCTCACCGGTTTGCCACATGATGTAGGCCTATGGACTGAACAAGAAACCACCAAAAATTTTAACCAGTCATCGTTCTCACAACACTGAGGACCAGTCATTCGAAATGACTTCTCCATGCATTTTATGCATTGGTAAAAGCACTATGATGAAAAGTGTGATATGTTTTCAGGTATCTCCTATACTAATAGAGCCACATGCTCACCGGTTTGCCACATGATGTAGGCCTATGGACTGAACAAGAAACCACCAAAAATTTTAACCAGTCATCGTTCTCACAACACTGAGGACCAGTCATTCGAAATGACTTCTCCATGCATTTTATGCATTGGTAAAAGCACTATGATGAAAAGTGTGATATGTTTTCAGGTATCTCCTATACTAATAGAGCCACATGCTCACCGGTTTGCCACATGATGTAGGCCTATGGACTGAACAAGAAACCACCAAAAATTTTAACCAGTCATCGTTCTCACAACACTGAGGACCAGTCATTCGAAATGACTTCTCCATGCATTTTATGCATTGGTAAAAGCACTATGATGAAAAGTGTGATATGTTTTCAGGTATCTCCTATACTAATAGAGCCACATGCTCACCGGTTTGCCACATGATGTAGGCCTATGGACTGAACAAGAAACCACCAAAAATTTTAACCAGTCATCGTTCTCACAACACTGAGGACCAGTCATTCGAAATGACTTCTCCATGCATTTTATGCATTGGTAAAAGCACTATGATGAAAAGTGTGATATGTTTTCAGGTATCTCCTATACTAATAGAGCCACATGCTCACCGGTTTGCCACATGATGTAGGCCTATGGACTGAACAAGAAACCACCAAAAATTTTAACCAGTCATCGTTCTCACAACACTGAGGACCAGTCATTCGAAATGACTTCTCCATGCATTTTATGCATTGGTAAAAGCACTATGATGAAAAGTGTGATATGTTTTCAGGTATCTCCTATACTAATAGAGCCACATGCTCACCGGTTTGCCACATGATGTAGGCCTATGGACTGAACAAGAAACCACCAAAAATTTTAACCAGTCATCGTTCTCACAACACTGAGGACCAGTCATTCGAAATGACTTCTCCATGCATTTTATGCATTGGTAAAAGCACTATGATGAAAAGTGTGATATGTTTTCAGGTATCTCCTATACTAATAGAGCCACATGCTCACCGGTTTGCCACATGATGTAGGCCTATGGACTGAACAAGAAACCACCAAAAATTTTAACCAGTCATCGTTCTCACAACACTGAGGACCAGTCATTCGAAATGACTTCTCCATGCATTTTATGCATTGGTAAAAGCACTATGATGAAAAGTGTGATATGTTTTCAGGTATCTCCTATACTAATAGAGCCACATGCTCACCGGTTTGCCACATGATGTAGGCCTATGGACTGAACAAGAAACCACCAAAAATTTTAACCAGTCATCGTTCTCACAACACTGAGGACCAGTCATTCGAAATGACTTCTCCATGCATTTTATGCATTGGTAAAAGCACTATGATGAAAAGTGTGATATGTTTTCAGGTATCTCCTATACTAATAGAGCCACATGCTCACCGGTTTGCCACATGATGTAGGCCTATGGACTGAACAAGAAACCACCAAAAATTTTAACCAGTCATCGTTCTCACAACACTGAGGACCAGTCATTCGAAATGACTTCTCCATGCATTTTATGCATTGGTAAAAGCACTATGATGAAAAGTGTGATATGTTTTCAGGTATCTCCTATACTAATAGAGCCACATGCTCACCGGTTTGCCACATGATGTAGGCCTATGGACTGAACAAGAAACCACCAAAAATTTTAACCAGTCATCGTTCTCACAACACTGAGGACCAGTCATTCGAAATGACTTCTCCATGCATTTTATGCATTGGTAAAAGCACTATGATGAAAAGTGTGATATGTTTTCAGGTATCTCCTATACTAATAGAGCCACATGCTCACCGGTTTGCCACATGATGTAGGCCTATGGACTGAACAAGAAACCACCAAAAATTTTAACCAGTCATCGTTCTCACAACACTGAGGACCAGTCATTCGAAATGACTTCTCCATGCATTTTATGCATTGGTAAAAGCACTATGATGAAAAGTGTGATATGTTTTCAGGTATCTCCTATACTAATAGAGCCACATGCTCACCGGTTTGCCACATGATGTAGGCCTATGGACTGAACAAGAAACCACCAAAAATTTTAACCAGTCATCGTTCTCACAACACTGAGGACCAGTCATTCGAAATGACTTCTCCATGCATTTTATGCATTGGTAAAAGCACTATGATGAAAAGTGTGATATGTTTTCAGGTATCTCCTATACTAATAGAGCCACATGCTCACCGGTTTGCCACATGATGTAGGCCTATGGACTGAACAAGAAACCACCAAAAATTTTAACCAGTCATCGTTCTCACAACACTGAGGACCAGTCATTCGAAATGACTTCTCCATGCATTTTATGCATTGGTAAAAGCACTATGATGAAAAGTGTGATATGTTTTCAGGTATCTCCTATACTAATAGAGCCACATGCTCACCGGTTTGCCACATGATGTAGGCCTATGGACTGAACAAGAAACCACCAAAAATTTTAACCAGTCATCGTTCTCACAACACTGAGGACCAGTCATTCGAAATGACTTCTCCATGCATTTTATGCATTGGTAAAAGCACTATGATGAAAAGTGTGATATGTTTTCAGGTATCTCCTATACTAATAGAGCCACATGCTCACCGGTTTGCCACATGATGTAGGCCTATGGACTGAACAAGAAACCACCAAAAATTTTAACCAGTCATCGTTCTCACAACACTGAGGACCAGTCATTCGAAATGACTTCTCCATGCATTTTATGCATTGGTAAAAGCACTATGATGAAAAGTGTGATATGTTTTCAGGTATCTCCTATACTAATAGAGCCACATGCTCACCGGTTTGCCACATGATGTAGGCCTATGGACTGAACAAGAAACCACCAAAAATTTTAACCAGTCATCGTTCTCACAACACTGAGGACCAGTCATTCGAAATGACTTCTCCATGCATTTTATGCATTGGTAAAAGCACTATGATGAAAAGTGTGATATGTTTTCAGGTATCTCCTATACTAATAGAGCCACATGCTCACCGGTTTGCCACATGATGTAGGCCTATGGACTGAACAAGAAACCACCAAAAATTTTAACCAGTCATCGTTCTCACAACACTGAGGACCAGTCATTCGAAATGACTTCTCCATGCATTTTATGCATTGGTAAAAGCACTATGATGAAAAGTGTGATATGTTTTCAGGTATCTCCTATACTAATAGAGCCACATGCTCACCGGTTTGCCACATGATGTAGGCCTATGGACTGAACAAGAAACCACCAAAAATTTTAACCAGTCATCGTTCTCACAACACTGAGGACCAGTCATTCGAAATGACTTCTCCATGCATTTTATGCATTGGTAAAAGCACTATGATGAAAAGTGTGATATGTTTTCAGGTATCTCCTATACTAATAGAGCCACATGCTCACCGGTTTGCCACATGATGTAGGCCTATGGACTGAACAAGAAACCACCAAAAATTTTAACCAGTCATCGTTCTCACAACACTGAGGACCAGTCATTCGAAATGACTTCTCCATGCATTTTATGCATTGGTAAAAGCACTATGATGAAAAGTGTGATATGTTTTCAGGTATCTCCTATACTAATAGAGCCACATGCTCACCGGTTTGCCACATGATGTAGGCCTATGGACTGAACAAGAAACCACCAAAAATTTTAACCAGTCATCGTTCTCACAACACTGAGGACCAGTCATTCGAAATGACTTCTCCATGCATTTTATGCATTGGTAAAAGCACTATGATGAAAAGTGTGATATGTTTTCAGGTATCTCCTATACTAATAGAGCCACATGCTCACCGGTTTGCCACATGATGTAGGCCTATGGACTGAACAAGAAACCACCAAAAATTTTAACCAGTCATCGTTCTCACAACACTGAGGACCAGTCATTCGAAATGACTTCTCCATGCATTTTATGCATTGGTAAAAGCACTATGATGAAAAGTGTGATATGTTTTCAGGTATCTCCTATACTAATAGAGCCACATGCTCACCGGTTTGCCACATGATGTAGGCCTATGGACTGAACAAGAAACCACCAAAAATTTTAACCAGTCATCGTTCTCACAACACTGAGGACCAGTCATTCGAAATGACTTCTCCATGCATTTTATGCATTGGTAAAAGCACTATGATGAAAAGTGTGATATGTTTTCAGGTATCTCCTATACTAATAGAGCCACATGCTCACCGGTTTGCCACATGATGTAGGCCTATGGACTGAACAAGAAACCACCAAAAATTTTAACCAGTCATCGTTCTCACAACACTGAGGACCAGTCATTCGAAATGACTTCTCCATGCATTTTATGCATTGGTAAAAGCACTATGATGAAAAGTGTGATATGTTTTCAGGTATCTCCTATACTAATAGAGCCACATGCTCACCGGTTTGCCACATGATGTAGGCCTATGGACTGAACAAGAAACCACCAAAAATTTTAACCAGTCATCGTTCTCACAACACTGAGGACCAGTCATTCGAAATGACTTCTCCATGCATTTTATGCATTGGTAAAAGCACTATGATGAAAAGTGTGATATGTTTTCAGGTATCTCCTATACTAATAGAGCCACATGCTCACCGGTTTGCCACATGATGTAGGCCTATGGACTGAACAAGAAACCACCAAAAATTTTAACCAGTCATCGTTCTCACAACACTGAGGACCAGTCATTCGAAATGACTTCTCCATGCATTTTATGCATTGGTAAAAGCACTATGATGAAAAGTGTGATATGTTTTCAGGTATCTCCTATACTAATAGAGCCACATGCTCACCGGTTTGCCACATGATGTAGGCCTATGGACTGAACAAGAAACCACCAAAAATTTTAACCAGTCATCGTTCTCACAACACTGAGGACCAGTCATTCGAAATGACTTCTCCATGCATTTTATGCATTGGTAAAAGCACTATGATGAAAAGTGTGATATGTTTTCAGGTATCTCCTATACTAATAGAGCCACATGCTCACCGGTTTGCCACATGATGTAGGCCTATGGACTGAACAAGAAACCACCAAAAATTTTAACCAGTCATCGTTCTCACAACACTGAGGACCAGTCATTCGAAATGACTTCTCCATGCATTTTATGCATTGGTAAAAGCACTATGATGAAAAGTGTGATATGTTTTCAGGTATCTCCTATACTAATAGAGCCACATGCTCACCGGTTTGCCACATGATGTAGGCCTATGGACTGAACAAGAAACCACCAAAAATTTTAACCAGTCATCGTTCTCACAACACTGAGGACCAGTCATTCGAAATGACTTCTCCATGCATTTTATGCATTGGTAAAAGCACTATGATGAAAAGTGTGATATGTTTTCAGGTATCTCCTATACTAATAGAGCCACATGCTCACCGGTTTGCCACATGATGTAGGCCTATGGACTGAACAAGAAACCACCAAAAATTTTAACCAGTCATCGTTCTCACAACACTGAGGACCAGTCATTCGAAATGACTTCTCCATGCATTTTATGCATTGGTAAAAGCACTATGATGAAAAGTGTGATATGTTTTCAGGTATCTCCTATACTAATAGAGCCACATGCTCACCGGTTTGCCACATGATGTAGGCCTATGGACTGAACAAGAAACCACCAAAAATTTTAACCAGTCATCGTTCTCACAACACTGAGGACCAGTCATTCGAAATGACTTCTCCATGCATTTTATGCATTGGTAAAAGCACTATGATGAAAAGTGTGATATGTTTTCAGGTATCTCCTATACTAATAGAGCCACATGCTCACCGGTTTGCCACATGATGTAGGCCTATGGACTGAACAAGAAACCACCAAAAATTTTAACCAGTCATCGTTCTCACAACACTGAGGACCAGTCATTCGAAATGACTTCTCCATGCATTTTATGCATTGGTAAAAGCACTATGATGAAAAGTGTGATATGTTTTCAGGTATCTCCTATACTAATAGAGCCACATGCTCACCGGTTTGCCACATGATGTAGGCCTATGGACTGAACAAGAAACCACCAAAAATTTTAACCAGTCATCGTTCTCACAACACTGAGGACCAGTCATTCGAAATGACTTCTCCATGCATTTTATGCATTGGTAAAAGCACTATGATGAAAAGTGTGATATGTTTTCAGGTATCTCCTATACTAATAGAGCCACATGCTCACCGGTTTGCCACATGATGTAGGCCTATGGACTGAACAAGAAACCACCAAAAATTTTAACCAGTC
The DNA here is from genome assembly GCF_032444005.1 of Ranitomeya imitator. Lineage (NCBI taxonomy): Eukaryota > Metazoa > Chordata > Amphibia > Anura > Dendrobatidae > Ranitomeya > Ranitomeya imitator. The sequence goes on along the minus strand of NW_027193901.1, from coordinate 21,024 downwards.
ATCGTTCTCACAACACTGAGGACCAGTCATTCGAAATGACTTCTCCATGCATTTTATGCATTGGTAAAAGCACTATGATGAAAAGTGTGATATGTTTTCAGGTATCTCCTATACTAATAGAGCCACATGCTCACCGGTTTGCCACATGATGTAGGCCTATGGACTGAACAAGAAACCACCAAAAATTTTAACCAGTCATCGTTCTCACAACACTGAGGACCAGTCATTCGAAATGACTTCTCCATGCATTTTATGCATTGGTAAAAGCACTATGATGAAAAGTGTGATATGTTTTCAGGTATCTCCTATACTAATAGAGCCACATGCTCACCGGTTTGCCACATGATGTAGGCCTATGGACTGAACAAGAAACCACCAAAAATTTTAACCAGTCATCGTTCTCACAACACTGAGGACCAGTCATTCGAAATGACTTCTCCATGCATTTTATGCATTGGTAAAAGCACTATGATGAAAAGTGTGATATGTTTTCAGGTATCTCCTATACTAATAGAGCCACATGCTCACCGGTTTGCCACATGATGTAGGCCTATGGACTGAACAAGAAACCACCAAAAATTTTAACCAGTCATCGTTCTCACAACACTGAGGACCAGTCATTCGAAATGACTTCTCCATGCATTTTATGCATTGGTAAAAGCACTATGATGAAAAGTGTGATATGTTTTCAGGTATCTCCTATACTAATAGAGCCACATGCTCACCGGTTTGCCACATGATGTAGGCCTATGGACTGAACAAGAAACCACCAAAAATTTTAACCAGTCATCGTTCTCACAACACTGAGGACCAGTCATTCGAAATGACTTCTCCATGCATTTTATGCATTGGTAAAAGCACTATGATGAAAAGTGTGATATGTTTTCAGGTATCTCCTATACTAATAGAGCCACATGCTCACCGGTTTGCCACATGATGTAGGCCTATGGACTGAACAAGAAACCACCAAAAATTTTAACCAGTCATCGTTCTCACAACACTGAGGACCAGTCATTCGAAATGACTTCTCCATGCATTTTATGCATTGGTAAAAGCACTATGATGAAAAGTGTGATATGTTTTCAGGTATCTCCTATACTAATAGAGCCACATGCTCACCGGTTTGCCACATGATGTAGGCCTATGGACTGAACAAGAAACCACCAAAAATTTTAACCAGTCATCGTTCTCACAACACTGAGGACCAGTCATTCGAAATGACTTCTCCATGCATTTTATGCATTGGTAAATGCACTATGATGAAAAGTGTGATATGTTTTCAGGTATCTCCTATACTAATAGAGCCACATGCTCACCGGTTTGCCACATGATGTAGGCCTATGGACTGAACAAGAAACCACCAAAAATTTTAACCAGTCATTGTTCTCACAACACTGAGGACCAGTCATTCGAAATGACTTCTCCATGCATTTTATGCATTGGTAAAAGCACTATGATGAAAAGTGTGATATGTTTTCAGGTATCTCCTATACTAATAGAGCCACATGCTCACCGGTTTGCCACATGATGTAGGCCTATGGACTGAACAAGAAACCAGTCATTCGAAATGACTTCTCCATGCATTTTATGCATTGGTAAAAGCACTATGATGAAAAGTGTGATATGTTTTCAGGTATCTCCTATACTAATAGAGCCACATGCTCACCGGTTTGCCACATGATGTAGGCCTATGGACTGAACAAGAAACCACCAAAAATTTTAACCAGTCATCGTTCTCACAACACTGAGGACCAGTCATTCGAAATGACTTCTCCATGCATTTTATGCATTGGTAAAAGCACTATGATGAAAAGTGTGATATGTTTTCAGGTATCTCCTATACTAATAGAGCCACATGCTCACCGGTTTGCCACATGATGTAGGCCTATGGACTGAACAAGAAACCACCAAAAATTTTAACCAGTCATCGTTCTCACAACACTGAGGACCAGTCATTCGAAATGACTTCTCCATGCATTTTATGCATTGGTAAATGCACTATGATGAAAAGTGTGATATGTTTTCAGGTATCTCCTATACTAATAGAGCCACATGCTCACCGGTTTGCCACATGATGTAGGCCTATGGACTGAACAAGAAACCACCAAAAATTTTAACCAGTCATCGTTCTCACAACACTGAGGACCAGTCATTCGAAATGACTTCTCCATGCATTTTATGCATTGGTAAAAGCACTATGATGAAAAGTGTGATATGTTTTCAGGTATCTCCTATACTAATAGAGCCACATGTTCACCGGTTTGCCACATGATGTAGGCCTATGAACTGAACAAGAAACCACCAAAAATTTTAACCAGTCATCGTTCTCACAACACTGAGGACCAGTCATTCGAAATGACTTCTCCATGCATTTTATGCATTGGTAAAAGCACTATGATGAAAAGTGTGATATGTTTTCAGGTATCTCCTATACTAATAGAGCCACATGCTCACCGGTTTGCCACATGATGTAGGCCTATGGACTGAACAAGAAACCACCAAAACTTTTAACCAGTCATCGTTCTTACAACACTGAGGACCAGTCATTCGAAATGACTTCTCCATGCATTTTATGCATTGGTAAAAGCACTATGATGAAAAGTGTGATATGTTTTCAGGTATCTCCTATACTAATAGAGCCACATGCTCACCGGTTTGCCACATGATGTAGGCCTATGGACTGAACAAGAAACCACCAAAAATTTTAACCAGTCATCGTTCTCACAACACTGAGGACCAGTCATTCGAAATGACTTCTCCATGCATTTTATGCATTGGTAAAAGCACTATGATGAAAAGTGTGATATGTTTTCAGGTATCTCCTATACTAATAGAGCCACATGCTCACCGGTTTGCCACATGATGTAGGCCTATGGACTGAACAAGAAACCACCAAAAATTTTAACCAGTCATCGTTCTCACAACACTGAGGACCAGTCATTCGAAATGACTTCTCCATGCATTTTATGCATTGGTAAAAGCACTATGATGAAAAGTGTGATATGTTTTCAGGTATCTCCTATACTAATAGAGCCACATGCTCACCGGTTTGCCACATGATGTAGGCCTATGGACTGAACAAGAAACCACCAAAAATTTTAACCAGTCATCGTTCTCACAACACTGAGGACCAGTCATTCGAAATGACTTCTCCATGCATTTTATGCATTGGTAAAAGCACTATGATGAAAAGTGTGATATGTTTTCAGGTATCTCCTATACTAATAGAGCCACATGCTCACCGGTTTGCCACATGATGTAGGCCTATGGACTGAACAAGAAACCACCAAAAATTTTAACCAGTCATCGTTCTCACAACACTGAGGACCAGTCATTCGAAATGACTTCTCCATGCATTTTATGCATTGGTAAAAGCACTATGATGAAAAGTGTGATATGTTTTCAGGTATCTCCTATACTAATAGAGCCACATGCTCACCGGTTTGCCACATGATGTAGGCCTATGGACTGAACAAGAAACCACCAAAAATTTTAACCAGTCATCGTTCTCACAACACTGAGGACCAGTCATTCGAAATGACTTCTCCATGCATTTTATGCATTGGTAAAAGCACTATGATGAAAAGTGTGATATGTTTTCAGGTATCTCCTATACTAATAGAGCCACATGCTCACCGGTTTGCCACATGATGTAGGCCTATGGACTGAACAAGAAACCACCAAAAATTTTAACCAGTCATCGTTCTCACAACACTGAGGACCAGTCATTCGAAATGACTTCTCCATGCATTTTATGCATTGGTAAAAGCACTATGATGAAAAGTGTGATATGTTTTCAGGTATCTCCTATACTAATAGAGCCACATGCTCACCGGTTTGCCACATGATGTAGGCCTATGGACTGAACAAGAAACCACCAAAAATTTTAACCAGTCATCGTTCTCACAACACTGAGGACCAGTCATTCGAAATGACTTCTCCATGCATTTTATGCATTGGTAAAAGCACTATGATGAAAAGTGTGATATGTTTTCAGGTATCTCCTATACTAATAGAGCCACATGCTCACCGGTTTGCCACATGATGTAGGCCTATGGACTGAACAAGAAACCACCAAAAATTTTAACCAGTCATCGTTCTCACAACACTGAGGACCAGTCATTCGAAATGACTTCTCCATGCATTTTATGCATTGGTAAAAGCACTATGATGAAAAGTGTGATATGTTTTCAGGTATCTCCTATACTAATAGAGCCACATGCTCACCGGTTTGCCACATGATGTAGGCCTATGGACTGAACAAGAAACCACCAAAAATTTTAACCAGTCATCGTTCTCACAACACTGAGGACCAGTCATTCGAAATGACTTCTCCATGCATTTTATGCATTGGTAAAAGCACTATGATGAAAAGTGTGATATGTTTTCAGGTATCTCCTATACTAATAGAGCCACATGCTCACCGGTTTGCCACATGATGTAGGCCTATGGACTGAACAAGAAACCACCAAAAATTTTAACCAGTCATCGTTCTCACAACACTGAGGACCAGTCATTCGAAATGACTTCTCCATGCATTTTATGCATTGGTAAAAGCACTATGATGAAAAGTGTGATATGTTTTCAGGTATCTCCTATACTAATAGAGCCACATGCTCACCGGTTTGCCACATGATGTAGGCCTATGGACTGAACAAGAAACCACCAAAAATTTTAACCAGTCATCGTTCTCACAACACTGAGGACCAGTCATTCGAAATGACTTCTCCATGCATTTTATGCATTGGTAAAAGCACTATGATGAAAAGTGTGATATGTTTTCAGGTATCTCCTATACTAATAGAGCCACATGCTCACCGGTTTGCCACATGATGTAGGCCTATGGACTGAACAAGAAACCACCAAAAATTTTAACCAGTCATCGTTCTCACAACACTGAGGACCAGTCATTCGAAATGACTTCTCCATGCATTTTATGCATTGGTAAAAGCACTATGATGAAAAGTGTGATATGTTTTCAGGTATCTCCTATACTAATAGAGCCACATGCTCACCGGTTTGCCACATGATGTAGGCCTATGGACTGAACAAGAAACCACCAAAAATTTTAACCAGTCATCGTTCTCACAACACTGAGGACCAGTCATTCGAAATGACTTCTCCATGCATTTTATGCATTGGTAAAAGCACTATGATGAAAAGTGTGATATGTTTTCAGGTATCTCCTATACTAATAGAGCCACATGCTCACCGGTTTGCCACATGATGTAGGCCTATGGACTGAACAAGAAACCACCAAAAATTTTAACCAGTCATCGTTCTCACAACACTGAGGACCAGTCATTCGAAATGACTTCTCCATGCATTTTATGCATTGGTAAAAGCACTATGATGAAAAGTGTGATATGTTTTCAGGTATCTCCTATACTAATAGAGCCACATGCTCACCGGTTTGCCACATGATGTAGGCCTATGGACTGAACAAGAAACCACCAAAAATTTTAACCAGTCATCGTTCTCACAACACTGAGGACCAGTCATTCGAAATGACTTCTCCATGCATTTTATGCATTGGTAAATGCACTATGATGAAAAGTGTGATATGTTTTCAGGTATCTCCTATACTAATAGAGCCACATGCTCACCGGTTTGCCACATGATGTAGGCCTATGGACTGAACAAGAAACCACCAAAAATTTTAACCAGTCATTGTTCTCACAACACTGAGGACCAGTCATTCGAAATGACTTCTCCATGCATTTTATGCATTGGTAAAAGCACTATGATGAAAAGTGTGATATGTTTTCAGGTATCTCCTATACTAATAGAGCCACATGCTCACCGGTTTGCCACATGATGTAGGCCTATGGACTGAACAAGAAACCAGTCATTCGAAATGACTTCTCCATGCATTTTATGCATTGGTAAAAGCACTATGATGAAAAGTGTGATATGTTTTCAGGTATCTCCTATACTAATAGAGCCACATGCTCACCGGTTTGCCACATGATGTAGGCCTATGGACTGAACAAGAAACCACCAAAAATTTTAACCAGTCATCGTTCTCACAACACTGAGGACCAGTCATTCGAAATGACTTCTCCATGCATTTTATGCATTGGTAAAAGCACTATGATGAAAAGTGTGATATGTTTTCAGGTATCTCCTATACTAATAGAGCCACATGCTCACCGGTTTGCCACATGATGTAGGCCTATGGACTGAACAAGAAACCACCAAAAATTTTAACCAGTCATCGTTCTCACAACACTGAGGACCAGTCATTCGAAATGACTTCTCCATGCATTTTATGCATTGGTAAATGCACTATGATGAAAAGTGTGATATGTTTTCAGGTATCTCCTATACTAATAGAGCCACATGCTCACCGGTTTGCCACATGATGTAGGCCTATGGACTGAACAAGAAACCACCAAAAATTTTAACCAGTCATTGTTCTCACAACACTGAGGACCAGTCATTCGAAATGACTTCTCCATGCATTTTATGCATTGGTAAAAGCACTATGATGAAAAGTGTGATATGTTTTCAGGTATCTCCTATACTAATAGAGCCACATGCTCACCGGTTTGCCACATGATGTAGGCCTATGGACTGAACAAGAAACCAGTCATTCGAAATGACTTCTCCATGCATTTTATGCATTGGTAAAAGCACTATGATGAAAAGTGTGATATGTTTTCAGGTATCTCCTATACTAATAGAGCCACATGCTCACCGGTTTGCCACATGATGTAGGCCTATGGACTGAACAAGAAACCACCAAAAATTTTAACCAGTCATCGTTCTCACAACACTGAGGACCAGTCATTCGAAATGACTTCTCCATGCATTTTATGCATTGGTAAAAGCACTATGATGAAAAGTGTGATATGTTTTCAGGTATCTCCTATACTAATAGAGCCACATGCTCACCGGTTTGCCACATGATGTAGGCCTATGGACTGAACAAGAAACCACCAAAAATTTTAACCAGTCATCGTTCTCACAACACTGAGGACCAGTCATTCGAAATGACTTCTCCATGCATTTTATGCATTGGTAAAAGCACTATGATGAAAAGTGTGATATGTTTTCAGGTATCTCCTATACTAATAGAGCCACATGCTCACCGGTTTGCCACATGATGTAGGCCTATGGACTGAACAAGAAACCACCAAAAATTTTAACCAGTCATCGTTCTCACAACACTGAGGACCAGTCATTCGAAATGACTTCTCCATGCATTTTATGCATTGGTAAAAGCACTATGATGAAAAGTGTGATATGTTTTCAGGTATCTCCTATACTAATAGAGCCACATGCTCACCGGTTTGCCACATGATGTAGGCCTATGGACTGAACAAGAAACCACCAAAAATTTTAACCAGTCATCGTTCTCACAACACTGAGGACCAGTCATTCGAAATGACTTCTCCATGCATTTTATGCATTGGTAAAAGCACTATGATGAAAAGTGTGATATGTTTTCAGGTATCTCCTATACTAATAGAGCCACATGCTCACCGGTTTGCCACATGATGTAGGCCTATGGACTGAACAAGAAACCACCAAAAATTTTAACCAGTCATCGTTCTCACAACACTGAGGACCAGTCATTCGAAATGACTTCTCCATGCATTTTATGCATTGGTAAAAGCACTATGATGAAAAGTGTGATATGTTTTCAGGTATCTCCTATACTAATAGAGCCACATGCTCACCGGTTTGCCACATGATGTAGGCCTATGGACTGAACAAGAAACCACCAAAAATTTTAACCAGTCATCGTTCTCACAACACTGAGGACCAGTCATTCGAAATGACTTCTCCATGCATTTTATGCATTGGTAAAAGCACTATGATGAAAAGTGTGATATGTTTTCAGGTATCTCCTATACTAATAGAGCCACATGCTCACCGGTTTGCCACATGATGTAGGCCTATGGACTGAACAAGAAACCACCAAAAATTTTAACCAGTCATCGTTCTCACAACACTGAGGACCAGTCATTCGAAATGACTTCTCCATGCATTTTATGCATTGGTAAAAGCACTATGATGAAAAGTGTGATATGTTTTCAGGTATCTCCTATACTAATAGAGCCACATGCTCACCGGTTTGCCACATGATGTAGGCCTATGGACTGAACAAGAAACCACCAAAAATTTTAACCAGTCATCGTTCTCACAACACTGAGGACCAGTCATTCGAAATGACTTCTCCATGCATTTTATGCATTGGTAAAAGCACTATGATGAAAAGTGTGATATGTTTTCAGGTATCTCCTATACTAATAGAGCCACATGCTCACCGGTTTGCCACATGATGTAGGCCTATGGACTGAACAAGAAACCACCAAAAATTTTAACCAGTCATCGTTCTCACAACACTGAGGACCAGTCATTCGAAATGACTTCTCCATGCATTTTATGCATTGGTAAAAGCACTATGATGAAAAGTGTGATATGTTTTCAGGTATCTCCTATACTAATAGAGCCACATGCTCACCGGTTTGCCACATGATGTAGGCCTATGGACTGAACAAGAAACCACCAAAAATTTTAACCAGTCATCGTTCTCACAACACTGAGGACCAGTCATTCGAAATGACTTCTCCATGCATTTTATGCATTGGTAAAAGCACTATGATGAAAAGTGTGATATGTTTTCAGGTATCTCCTATACTAATAGAGCCACATGCTCACCGGTTTGCCACATGATGTAGGCCTATGGACTGAACAAGAAACCACCAAAAATTTTAACCAGTCATCGTTCTCACAACACTGAGGACCAGTCATTCGAAATGACTTCTCCATGCATTTTATGCATTGGTAAAAGCACTATGATGAAAAGTGTGATATGTTTTCAGGTATCTCCTATACTAATAGAGCCACATGCTCACCGGTTTGCCACATGATGTAGGCCTATGGACTGAACAAGAAACCACCAAAAATTTTAACCAGTCATCGTTCTCACAACACTGAGGACCAGTCATTCGAAATGACTTCTCCATGCATTTTATGCATTGGTAAAAGCACTATGATGAAAAGTGTGATATGTTTTCAGGTATCTCCTATACTAATAGAGCCACATGCTCACCGGTTTGCCACATGATGTAGGCCTATGGACTGAACAAGAAACCACCAAAAATTTTAACCAGTCATCGTTCTCACAACACTGAGGACCAGTCATTCGAAATGACTTCTCCATGCATTTTATGCATTGGTAAAAGCACTATGATGAAAAGTGTGATATGTTTTCAGGTATCTCCTATACTAATAGAGCCACATGCTCACCGGTTTGCCACATGATGTAGGCCTATGGACTGAACAAGAAACCACCAAAAATTTTAACCAGTCATCGTTCTCACAACACTGAGGACCAGTCATTCGAAATGACTTCTCCATGCATTTTATGCATTGGTAAAAGCACTATGATGAAAAGTGTGATATGTTTTCAGGTATCTCCTATACTAATAGAGCCACATGCTCACCGGTTTGCCACATGATGTAGGCCTATGGACTGAACAAGAAACCACCAAAAATTTTAACCAGTCATCGTTCTCACAACACTGAGGACCAGTCATTCGAAATGACTTCTCCATGCATTTTATGCATTGGTAAAAGCACTATGATGAAAAGTGTGATATGTTTTCAGGTATCTCCTATACTAATAGAGCCACATGCTCACCGGTTTGCCACATGATGTAGGCCTATGGACTGAACAAGAAACCACCAAAAATTTTAACCAGTCATCGTTCTCACAACACTGAGGACCAGTCATTCGAAATGACTTCTCCATGCATTTTATGCATTGGTAAAAGCACTATGATGAAAAGTGTGATATGTTTTCAGGTATCTCCTATACTAATAGAGCCACATGCTCACCGGTTTGCCACATGATGTAGGCCTATGGACTGAACAAGAAACCACCAAAAATTTTAACCAGTCATCGTTCTCACAACACTGAGGACCAGTCATTCGAAATGACTTCTCCATGCATTTTATGCATTGGTAAAAGCACTATGATGAAAAGTGTGATATGTTTTCAGGTATCTCCTATACTAATAGAGCCACATGCTCACCGGTTTGCCACATGATGTAGGCCTATGGACTGAACAAGAAACCACCAAAAATTTTAACCAGTCATCGTTCTCACAACACTGAGGACCAGTCATTCGAAATGACTTCTCCATGCATTTTATGCATTGGTAAAAGCACTATGATGAAAAGTGTGATATGTTTTCAGGTATCTCCTATACTAATAGAGCCACATGCTCACCGGTTTGCCACATGATGTAGGCCTATGGACTGAACAAGAAACCACCAAAAATTTTAACCAGTCATCGTTCTCACAACACTGAGGACCAGTCATTCGAAATGACTTCTCCATGCATTTTATGCATTGGTAAAAGCACTATGATGAAAAGTGTGATATGTTTTCAGGTATCTCCTATACTAATAGAGCCACATGCTCACCGGTTTGCCACATGATGTAGGCCTATGGACTGAACAAGAAACCACCAAAAATTTTAACCAGTCATCGTTCTCACAACACTGAGGACCAGTCATTCGAAATGACTTCTCCATGCATTTTATGCATTGGTAAAAGCACTATGATGAAAAGTGTGATATGTTTTCAGGTATCTCCTATACTAATAGAGCCACATGCTCACCGGTTTGCCACATGATGTAGGCCTATGGACTGAACAAGAAACCACCAAAAATTTTAACCAGTCATCGTTCTCACAACACTGAGGACCAGTCATTCGAAATGACTTCTCCATGCATTTTATGCATTGGTAAAAGCACTATGATGAAAAGTGTGATATGTTTTCAGGTATCTCCTATACTAATAGAGCCACATGCTCACCGGTTTGCCACATGATGTAGGCCTATGGACTGAACAAGAAACCACCAAAAATTTTAACCAGTCATCGTTCTCACAACACTGAGGACCAGTCATTCGAAATGACTTCTCCATGCATTTTATGCATTGGTAAAAGCACTATGATGAAAAGTGTGATATGTTTTCAGGTATCTCCTATACTAATAGAGCCACATGCTCACCGGTTTGCCACATGATGTAGGCCTATGGACTGAACAAGAAACCACCAAAAATTTTAACCAGTCATCGTTCTCACAACACTGAGGACCAGTCATTCGAAATGACTTCTCCATGCATTTTATGCATTGGTAAAAGCACTATGATGAAAAGTGTGATATGTTTTCAGGTATCTCCTATACTAATAGAGCCACATGCTCACCGGTTTGCCACATGATGTAGGCCTATGGACTGAACAAGAAACCACCAAAAATTTTAACCAGTCATCGTTCTCACAACACTGAGGACCAGTCATTCGAAATGACTTCTCCATGCATTTTATGCATTGGTAAAAGCACTATGATGAAAAGTGTGATATGTTTTCAGGTATCTCCTATACTAATAGAGCCACATGCTCACCGGTTTGCCACATGATGTAGGCCTATGGACTGAACAAGAAACCACCAAAAATTTTAACCAGTCATCGTTCTCACAACACTGAGGACCAGTCATTCGAAATGACTTCTCCATGCATTTTATGCATTGGTAAAAGCACTATGATGAAAAGTGTGATATGTTTTCAGGTATCTCCTATACTAATAGAGCCACATGCTCACCGGTTTGCCACATGATGTAGGCCTATGGACTGAACAAGAAACCACCAAAAATTTTAACCAGTCATCGTTCTCACAACACTGAGGACCAGTCATTCGAAATGACTTCTCCATGCATTTTATGCATTGGTAAAAGCACTATGATGAAAAGTGTGATATGTTTTCAGGTATCTCCTATACTAATAGAGCCACATGCTCACCGGTTTGCCACATGATGTAGGCCTATGGACTGAACAAGAAACCACCAAAAATTTTAACCAGTCATCGTTCTCACAACACTGAGGACCAGTCATTCGAAATGACTTCTCCATGCATTTTATGCATTGGTAAAAGCACTATGATGAAAAGTGTGATATGTTTTCAGGTATCTCCTATACTAATAGAGCCACATGCTCACCGGTTTGCCACATGATGTAGGCCTATGGACTGAACAAGAAACCACCAAAAATTTTAACCAGTCATCGTTCTCACAACACTGAGGACCAGTCATTCGAAATGACTTCTCCATGCATTTTATGCATTGGTAAAAGCACTATGATGAAAAGTGTGATATGTTTTCAGGTATCTCCTATACTAATAGAGCCACATGCTCACCGGTTTGCCACATGATGTAGGCCTATGGACTGAACAAGAAACCACCAAAAATTTTAACCAGTCATCGTTCTCACAACACTGAGGACCAGTCATTCGAAATGACTTCTCCATGCATTTTATGCATTGGTAAAAGCACTATGATGAAAAGTGTGATATGTTTTCAGGTATCTCCTATACTAATAGAGCCACATGCTCACCGGTTTGCCACATGATGTAGGCCTATGGACTGAACAAGAAACCACCAAAAATTTTAACCAGTCATCGTTCTCACAACACTGAGGACCAGTCATTCGAAATGACTTCTCCATGCATTTTATGCATTGGTAAAAGCACTATGATGAAAAGTGTGATATGTTTTCAGGTATCTCCTATACTAATAGAGCCACATGCTCACCGGTTTGCCACATGATGTAGGCCTATGGACTGAACAAGAAACCACCAAAAATTTTAACCAGTCATCGTTCTCACAACACTGAGGACCAGTCATTCGAAATGACTTCTCCATGCATTTTATGCATTGGTAAAAGCACTATGATGAAAAGTGTGATATGTTTTCAGGTATCTCCTATACTAATAGAGCCACATGCTCACCGGTTTGCCACATGATGTAGGCCTATGGACTGAACAAGAAACCACCAAAAATTTTAACCAGTCATCGTTCTCACAACACTGAGGACCAGTCATTCGAAATGACTTCTCCATGCATTTTATGCATTGGTAAAAGCACTATGATGAAAAGTGTGATATGTTTTCAGGTATCTCCTATACTAATAGAGCCACATGCTCACCGGTTTGCCACATGATGTAGGCCTATGGACTGAACAAGAAACCACCAAAAATTTTAACCAGTCATCGTTCTCACAACACTGAGGACCAGTCATTCGAAATGACTTCTCCATGCATTTTATGCATTGGTAAAAGCACTATGATGAAAAGTGTGATATGTTTTCAGGTATCTCCTATACTAATAGAGCCACATGCTCACCGGTTTGCCACATGATGTAGGCCTATGGACTGAACAAGAAACCACCAAAAATTTTAACCAGTCATCGTTCTCACAACACTGAGGACCAGTCATTCGAAATGACTTCTCCATGCATTTTATGCATTGGTAAAAGCACTATGATGAAAAGTGTGATATGTTTTCAGGTATCTCCTATACTAATAGAGCCACATGCTCACCGGTTTGCCACATGATGTAGGCCTATGGACTGAACAAGAAACCACCAAAAATTTTAACCAGTCATCGTTCTCACAACACTGAGGACCAGTCATTCGAAATGACTTCTCCATGCATTTTATGCATTGGTAAAAGCACTATGATGAAAAGTGTGATATGTTTTCAGGTATCTCCTATACTAATAGAGCCACATGCTCACCGGTTTGCCACATGATGTAGGCCTATGGACTGAACAAGAAACCACCAAAAATTTTAACCAGTCATCGTTCTCACAACACTGAGGACCAGTCATTCGAAATGACTTCTCCATGCATTTTATGCATTGGTAAAAGCACTATGATGAAAAGTGTGATATGTTTTCAGGTATCTCCTATACTAATAGAGCCACATGCTCACCGGTTTGCCACATGATGTAGGCCTATGGACTGAACAAGAAACCACCAAAAATTTTAACCAGTCATCGTTCTCACAACACTGAGGACCAGTCATTCGAAATGACTTCTCCATGCATTTTATGCATTGGTAAAAGCACTATGATGAAAAGTGTGATATGTTTTCAGGTATCTCCTATACTAATAGAGCCACATGCTCACCGGTTTGCCACATGATGTAGGCCTATGGACTGAACAAGAAACCACCAAAAATTTTAACCAGTCATCGTTCTCACAACACTGAGGACCAGTCATTCGAAATGACTTCTCCATGCATTTTATGCATTGGTAAAAGCACTATGATGAAAAGTGTGATATGTTTTCAGGTATCTCCTATACTAATAGAGCCACATGCTCACCGGTTTGCCACATGATGTAGGCCTATGGACTGAACAAGAAACCACCAAAAATTTTAACCAGTCATCGTTCTCACAACACTGAGGACCAGTCATTCGAAATGACTTCTCCATGCATTTTATGCATTGGTAAAAGCACTATGATGAAAAGTGTGATATGTTTTCAGGTATCTCCTATACTAATAGAGCCACATGCTCACCGGTTTGCCACATGATGTAGGCCTATGGACTGAACAAGAAACCACCAAAAATTTTAACCAGTCATCGTTCTCACAACACTGAGGACCAGTCATTCGAAATGACTTCTCCATGCATTTTATGCATTGGTAAAAGCACTATGATGAAAAGTGTGATATGTTTTCAGGTATCTCCTATACTAATAGAGCCACATGCTCACCGGTTTGCCACATGATGTAGGCCTATGGACTGAACAAGAAACCACCAAAAATTTTAACCAGTCATCGTTCTCACAACACTGAGGACCAGTCATTCGAAATGACTTCTCCATGCATTTTATGCATTGGTAAAAGCACTATGATGAAAAGTGTGATATGTTTTCAGGTATCTCCTATACTAATAGAGCCACATGCTCACCGGTTTGCCACATGATGTAGGCCTATGGACTGAACAAGAAACCACCAAAAATTTTAACCAGTCATCGTTCTCACAACACTGAGGACCAGTCATTCGAAATGACTTCTCCATGCATTTTATGCATTGGTAAAAGCACTATGATGAAAAGTGTGATATGTTTTCAGGTATCTCCTATACTAATAGAGCCACATGCTCACCGGTTTGCCACATGATGTAGGCCTATGGACTGAACAAGAAACCACCAAAAATTTTAACCAGTCATCGTTCTCACAACACTGAGGACCAGTCATTCGAAATGACTTCTCCATGCATTTTATGCATTGGTAAAAGCACTATGATGAAAAGTGTGATATGTTTTCAGGTATCTCCTATACTAATAGAGCCACATGCTCACCGGTTTGCCACATGATGTAGGCCTATGGACTGAACAAGAAACCACCAAAAATTTTAACCAGTCATCGTTCTCACAACACTGAGGACCAGTCATTCGAAATGACTTCTCCATGCATTTTATGCATTGGTAAAAGCACTATGATGAAAAGTGTGATATGTTTTCAGGTATCTCCTATACTAATAGAGCCACATGCTCACCGGTTTGCCACATGATGTAGGCCTATGGACTGAACAAGAAACCACCAAAAATTTTAACCAGTCATCGTTCTCACAACACTGAGGACCAGTCATTCGAAATGACTTCTCCATGCATTTTATGCATTGGTAAAAGCACTATGATGAAAAGTGTGATATGTTTTCAGGTATCTCCTATACTAATAGAGCCACATGCTCACCGGTTTGCCACATGATGTAGGCCTATGGACTGAACAAGAAACCACCAAAAATTTTAACCAGTCATCGTTCTCACAACACTGAGGACCAGTCATTCGAAATGACTTCTCCATGCATTTTATGCATTGGTAAAAGCACTATGATGAAAAGTGTGATATGTTTTCAGGTATCTCCTATACTAATAGAGCCACATGCTCACCGGTTTGCCACATGATGTAGGCCTATGGACTGAACAAGAAACCACCAAAAATTTTAACCAGTCATCGTTCTCACAACACTGAGGACCAGTCATTCGAAATGACTTCTCCATGCATTTTATGCATTGGTAAAAGCACTATGATGAAAAGTGTGATATGTTTTCAGGTATCTCCTATACTAATAGAGCCACATGCTCACCGGTTTGCCACATGATGTAGGCCTATGGACTGAACAAGAAACCACCAAAAATTTTAACCAGTCATCGTTCTCACAACACTGAGGACCAGTCATTCGAAATGACTTCTCCATGCATTTTATGCATTGGTAAAAGCACTATGATGAAAAGTGTGATATGTTTTCAGGTATCTCCTATACTAATAGAGCCACATGCTCACCGGTTTGCCACATGATGTAGGCCTATGGACTGAACAAGAAACCACCAAAAATTTTAACCAGTCATCGTTCTCACAACACTGAGGACCAGTCATTCGAAATGACTTCTCCATGCATTTTATGCATTGGTAAAAGCACTATGATGAAAAGTGTGATATGTTTTCAGGTATCTCCTATACTAATAGAGCCACATGCTCACCGGTTTGCCACATGATGTAGGCCTATGGACTGAACAAGAAACCACCAAAAATTTTAACCAGTCATCGTTCTCACAACACTGAGGACCAGTCATTCGAAATGACTTCTCCATGCATTTTATGCATTGGTAAAAGCACTATGATGAAAAGTGTGATATGTTTTCAGGTATCTCCTATACTAATAGAGCCACATGCTCACCGGTTTGCCACATGATGTAGGCCTATGGACTGAACAAGAAACCACCAAAAATTTTAACCAGTCATCGTTCTCACAACACTGAGGACCAGTCATTCGAAATGACTTCTCCATGCATTTTATGCATTGGTAAAAGCACTATGATGAAAAGTGTGATATGTTTTCAGGTATCTCCTATACTAATAGAGCCACATGCTCACCGGTTTGCCACATGATGTAGGCCTATGGACTGAACAAGAAACCACCAAAAATTTTAACCAGTCATCGTTCTCACAACACTGAGGACCAGTCATTCGAAATGACTTCTCCATGCATTTTATGCATTGGTAAAAGCACTATGATGAAAAGTGTGATATGTTTTCAGGTATCTCCTATACTAATAGAGCCACATGCTCACCGGTTTGCCACATGATGTAGGCCTATGGACTGAACAAGAAACCACCAAAAATTTTAACCAGTCATCGTTCTCACAACACTGAGGACCAGTCATTCGAAATGACTTCTCCATGCATTTTATGCATTGGTAAAAGCACTATGATGAAAAGTGTGATATGTTTTCAGGTATCTCCTATACTAATAGAGCCACATGCTCACCGGTTTGCCACATGATGTAGGCCTATGGACTGAACAAGAAACCACCAAAAATTTTAACCAGTCATCGTTCTCACAACACTGAGGACCAGTCATTCGAAATGACTTCTCCATGCATTTTATGCATTGGTAAAAGCACTATGATGAAAAGTGTGATATGTTTTCAGGTATCTCCTATACTAATAGAGCCACATGCTCACCGGTTTGCCACATGATGTAGGCCTATGGACTGAACAAGAAACCACCAAAAATTTTAACCAGTCATCGTTCTCACAACACTGAGGACCAGTCATTCGAAATGACTTCTCCATGCATTTTATGCATTGGTAAAAGCACTATGATGAAAAGTGTGATATGTTTTCAGGTATCTCCTATACTAATAGAGCCACATGCTCACCGGTTTGCCACATGATGTAGGCCTATGGACTGAACAAGAAACCACCAAAAATTTTAACCAGTCATCGTTCTCACAACACTGAGGACCAGTCATTCGAAATGACTTCTCCATGCATTTTATGCATTGGTAAAAGCACTATGATGAAAAGTGTGATATGTTTTCAGGTATCTCCTATACTAATAGAGCCACATGCTCACCGGTTTGCCACATGATGTAGGCCTATGGACTGAACAAGAAACCACCAAAAATTTTAACCAGTCATCGTTCTCACAACACTGAGGACCAGTCATTCGAAATGACTTCTCCATGCATTTTATGCATTGGTAAAAGCACTATGATGAAAAGTGTGATATGTTTTCAGGTATCTCCTATACTAATAGAGCCACATGCTCACCGGTTTGCCACATGATGTAGGCCTATGGACTGAACAAGAAACCACCAAAAATTTTAACCAGTCATCGTTCTCACAACACTGAGGACCAGTCATTCGAAATGACTTCTCCATGCATTTTATGCATTGGTAAAAGCACTATGATGAAAAGTGTGATATGTTTTCAGGTATCTCCTATACTAATAGAGCCACATGCTCACCGGTTTGCCACATGATGTAGGCCTATGGACTGAACAAGAAAGACCAGTCATTCGAAATGACTTCTCCATGCATTTTATGCATTGGTAAAAGCACTATGATGAAAAGTGTGATATGTTTTCAGGTATCTCCTATACTAATAGAGCCACATGCTCACCGGTTTGCCACATGATGTAGGCCTATGGACTGAACAAGAAACCACCAAAAATTTTAACCAGTCATCGTTCTCACAACACTGAGGACCAGTCATTCGAAATGACTTCTCCATGCATTTTATGCATTGGTAAAAGCACTATGATGAAAAGTGTGATATGTTTTCAGGTATCTCCTATACTAATAGAGCCACATGCTCACCGGTTTGCCACATGATGTAGGCCTATGGACTGAACAAGAAACCACCAAAAATTTTAACCAGTCATCGTTCTCACAACACTGAGGACCAGTCATTCGAAATGACTTCTCCATGCATTTTATGCATTGGTAAAAGCACTATGATGAAAAGTGTGATATGTTTTCAGGTATCTCCTATACTAATAGAGCCACATGCTCACCGGTTTGCCACATGATGTAGGCCTATGGACTGAACAAGAAACCACCAAAAATTTTAACCAGTCATCGTTCTCACAACACTGAGGACCAGTCATTCGAAATGACTTCTCCATGCATTTTATGCATTGGTAAAAGCACTATGATGAAAAGTGTGATATGTTTTCAGGTATCTCCTATACTAATAGAGCCACATGCTCACCGGTTTGCCACATGATGTAGGCCTATGGACTGAACAAGAAACCACCAAAAATTTTAACCAGTCATCGTTCTCACAACACTGAGGACCAGTCATTCGAAATGACTTCTCCATGCATTTTATGCATTGGTAAAAGCACTATGATGAAAAGTGTGATATGTTTTCAGGTATCTCCTATACTAATAGAGCCACATGCTCACCGGTTTGCCACATGATGTAGGCCTATGGACTGAACAAGAAACCACCAAAAATTTTAACCAGTCATCGTTCTCACAACACTGAGGACCAGTCATTCGAAATGACTTCTCCATGCATTTTATGCATTGGTAAAAGCACTATGATGAAAAGTGTGATATGTTTTCAGGTATCTCCTATACTAATAGAGCCACATGCTCACCGGTTTGCCACATGATGTAGGCCTATGGACTGAACAAGAAACCACCAAAAATTTTAACCAGTCATCGTTCTCACAACACTGAGGACCAGTCATTCGAAATGACTTCTCCATGCATTTTATGCATTGGTAAAAGCACTATGATGAAAAGTGTGATATGTTTTCAGGTATCTCCTATACTAATAGAGCCACATGCTCACCGGTTTGCCACATGATGTAGGCCTATGGACTGAACAAGAAACCACCAAAAATTTTAACCAGTCATCGTTCTCACAACACTGAGGACCAGTCATTCGAAATGACTTCTCCATGCATTTTATGCATTGGTAAAAGCACTATGATGAAAAGTGTGATATGTTTTCAGGTATCTCCTATACTAATAGAGCCACATGCTCACCGGTTTGCCACATGATGTAGGCCTATGGACTGAACAAGAAACCACCAAAAATTTTAACCAGTCATCGTTCTCACAACACTGAGGACCAGTCATTCGAAATGACTTCTCCATGCATTTTATGCATTGGTAAAAGCACTATGATGAAAAGTGTGATATGTTTTCAGGTATCTCCTATACTAATAGAGCCACATGCTCACCGGTTTGCCACATGATGTAGGCCTATGGACTGAACAAGAAACCACCAAAAATTTTAACCAGTCATCGTTCTCACAACACTGAGGACCAGTCATTCGAAATGACTTCTCCATGCATTTTATGCATTGGTAAAAGCACTATGATGAAAAGTGTGATATGTTTTCAGGTATCTCCTATACTAATAGAGCCACATGCTCACCGGTTTGCCACATGATGTAGGCCTATGGACTGAACAAGAAACCACCAAAAATTTTAACCAGTCATCGTTCTCACAACACTGAGGACCAGTCATTCGAAATGACTTCTCCATGCATTTTATGCATTGGTAAAAGCACTATGATGAAAAGTGTGATATGTTTTCAGGTATCTCCTATACTAATAGAGCCACATGCTCACCGGTTTGCCACATGATGTAGGCCTATGGACTGAACAAGAAACCACCAAAAATTTTAACCAGTCATCGTTCTCACAACACTGAGGACCAGTCATTCGAAATGACTTCTCCATGCATTTTATGCATTGGTAAAAGCACTATGATGAAAAGTGTGATATGTTTTCAGGTATCTCCTATACTAATAGAGCCACATGCTCACCGGTTTGTCACATGATGTAGGCCTATGGACTGAACAAGAAACCACCAAAAATTTTAACCAGTCATCGTTCTCACAACACTGAGGACCAGTCATTCGAAATGACTTCTCCATGCATTTTATGCATTGGTAAAAGCACTATGATGAAAAGTGTGATATGTTTTCAGGTATCTCCTATACTAATAGAGCCACATGCTCACCGGTTTGTCACATGATGTAGGCCTATGGACTGAACAAGAAACCACCAAAAATTTTAACCAGTCATCGTTCTCACAACACTGAGGACCAGTCATTCGAAATGACTTCTCCATGCATTTTATGCATTGGTAAAAGCACTATGATGAAAAGTGTGATATGTTTTCAGGTATCTCCTATACTAATAGAGCCACATGCTCACCGGTTTGGCCACAGTGATGTAGGCCTATGGACTGAACAAGAAACCACCAAAAATTTTAACCAGTCATCGTTCTCACAACACTGAGGGACCAGTCATTCGAAATGACTTCTCCATGCATTTTATGCATTGGTAAAAGCACTATGATGAAAAGTGTGATATGTTTTTCAGGTATCTCCTATACT
>NW_027193900.1:0-35241 GCF_032444005.1 Ranitomeya imitator | reverse complement strand
ACTTTTCATCATAGTGCTTTTACCAATGCATAAAATGCATGGAGAAGTCATTTCGAATGACTGGTCCTCAGTGTTGTGAGAACGATGACTGGTTAAAATTTTTGGTGGTTTCTTGTTCAGTCCATAGGCCTACATCATGTGGCAAACCGGTGAGCATGTGGCTCTATTAGTATAGGAGATACCTGAAAACATATCACACTTTTCATCATAGTGCTTTTACCAATGCATAAAATGCATGGAGAAGTCATTTCGAATGACTGGTACTCAGTGTTGTGAGAACGATGACTGGTTAAAATTTTTGGTGGTTTCTTGTTCAGTCCATAGGCCTACATCATGTGGCAAACCGGTGAGCATGTGGCTCTATTAGTATAGGAGATACCTGAAAACATATCACACTTTTCATCATAGTGCTTTTACCAATGCATAAAATGCATGGAGAAGTCATTTCGAATGACTGGTCCTCAGTGTTGTGAGAACGATGACTGGTTAAAATTTTTGGTGGTTTCTTGTTCAGTCCATAGGCCTACATCATGTGGCAAACCGGTGAGCATGTGGCTCTATTAGTATAGGAGATACCTGAAAACATTTCACACTTTTCATCATAGTGCTTTTACCAATGCATAAAATGCATGGAGAAGTCATTTCGAATGACTGGTCCTCAGTGTTGTGAGAATGATGACTGGTTAAAATTTTTGGTGGTTTCTTGTTCAGTCCATAGGCCTACATCATGTGGCAAACCGGTGAGCATGTGGCTCTATTAGTATAGGAGATACCTGAAAACATATCACACTTTTCATCATAGTGCTTTTACCAATGCATAAAATGCATGGAGAAGTCATTTCGAATGACTGGTCCTCAGTGTTGTGAGAACGATGACTGGTTAAAATTTTTGGTGGTTTCTTGTTCAGTCCATAGGCCTACATCATGTGGCAAACCGGTGAGCATGTGGCTCTATTAGTATAGGAGATACCTGAAAACATATCACACTTTTCATCATAGTGCTTTTACCAATGCATAAAATGCATGGAGAAGTCATTTCGAATGACTGGTCCTCAGTGTTGTGAGAACGATGACTGGTTAAAATTTTTGGTGGTTTCTTGTTCAGTCCATAGGCCTACATCATGTGGCAAACCGGTGAGCATGTGGCTCTATTAGTATAGGAGATACTTGAAAACTAGTGTTGAGCGATACCTTCCGATATCGGAAAGTATCGGTATCGGTTTGGATCGGCCGATATTCAAAAAATATCGGATATCGCCGATACCGATACCCGATCCCAATGCAAGTCAATGGGACCAAAATATCGGAATTAAAATAAACCCTTTCTTTCCTTGTAGGTTCATTCTACATGAAGGAAAACAACTAAGAATAATGTAGGATGTATGGGGGAGGTGGCGGAGACATTAAAGGCAATGAGGATTAGTCCAATCAAATAGAATAGCATGTTTTTTTTTTTTTTTAAAGACGTTCGGATTGAAAAAGATATTGACTATGTAAATTTTTTTTATTTTGTCAGATATTGATGTTTTACTATTCCACGCCCTTCCCCTTCTTTTTTTTCTTTTTTTTTTTTCTTTTCCCACACTTTCATCTTCATCATCATCAGCATCTTTGACATCAACTTCTTCACCTTATTCATCTTCTTCTTCATCTTCTACCTATTTTTTTTTTTATTACATTCTTCATATTCATTTTCTTCAACTATTATTATTCTTCCTATTCTACATATTCTTTTTATTCCACTGTTATTATTCTTCCTATTCTACTTCTTCATCATATTCTCATTTGTGACAGGCATTCCCGTAGTTGTTATCTATAAAAGTTGGAAGATTACACCTTCCGTTCTGCCAGTCACAAAAGTTACATTTGTCCGCGTTCAGTTTGGCCTGCAGCATCAGGCTTTATCCAGGGGCACCACGAGGAGGAACGGACTCACCCCCATACACTGCTTAGTCTTCTTCTGCATATAATTTAGATAATATCTTTTGCTCTGATATTAAGTCTTATGCTTAATGTTCTTCTGCTCTTTGTTCTGCAGCCTCTTGTTCTTCTGCTTCTCGGTCTTCCATGTTGTCGTCTCCAGGGTCGTCGTTTCCAGTGTCGTCATCTCCGCCGTCGTCGTCTCAGCCGTCGTCGTCTCCGCCGTCGTCGTCTCCGCCGTCGTCGTCGTCGTCATCGGGGTGGTCTTCCGGGTCGTCGTCATCGGGGTGGTCTTCCGGGTTGTCGACGTTAGGGTCTTCAACTTGGAAATGTAGCAGAAGGTACAAGAAGGCTGAGAAAATGCCAAGAACCAGCTGATGGAACTGGAACTCGGATGGCTACCCGAAGGTTCAAGAGCCTATGGAACTACCGAGGACCAGCTGACGTTACTGGAACCCGGTTACTAAGCAGGAGGTACCCGTGCTAAAAAGCACTACCAAGGACCGCCTGACGTTGGCGGAACTCGGATACCCAGAAGGAGGCACCTAAGCCAAAGGCTCTGCCCGGAACCAGATGACGTTACTGGAACCAGGATGGGGAGCAGAAGGTACAAGAGCAAAAGACACTGCCGAGAACCAGCTGACGGTACTGGAACCCGGATGGGTAGCCGAATGTCCAAGAGCCAATGGAACTACCAAGGACCAGCTGACGTTACTGGAACCCGGTTACTAAGCAGGAGGTACCCGTGCCTGAAAGCACTACCAAGGACCACCTGACATTGGTGGAACTTGGATACCCAGAGGAGGCACCTAAGCCAAAGGCTCTGCCCGGAACCAGCTGACGGTACTGGAACCAGGATGGGGAGCAGAAGGTACAAGAGCAAAAGACACTGCCGAGAACCAGCTGACGGTGCTGGAACCAGGTGGTGGACCCGAAGGCCCACAGGAGAGGAGAGAACAGCTAGGCCGCGAGGCAGCCGCAGTTACCGAACCCCAACAGTCCTACAGGGGGAGCTGGGCCTACTGGCACTACAGAACCAGCCTTGACTACCAGTTCACGCAGCCCACATAGGAAGCTCCTAAACTGGAGGCACCCTGGAGTTGGCTAACTCGACCGCCCCACGACGGGGCAAGCATAGGCGTCTCAGTGAAGTTGACACAACCCGGAAACAGCTGACGGTGCTGAAACCAGGCTTGGCACGAGGGAGTACCTGTGACAAGAACACTGCCGAGAACCAGCTGGCGGTGCTGGAACCCGGATGCGTTGCCCCAGTGTGCAAGAGCCAATGGCACGACCGAGGACCAGCTGACGGTGCTGGAACCCGGTTACTAAGCTGTAGGTGCCCGCGCTTAAAAGCACTACCAAGGACCGCCTGGCGTTGGCGGAACTCGGATACCCAGGAGGAGGCACCTAAGCCAAAGGCTCGGCCCGGAACCAGCTGACGGTGCTGGAACCAGGTGGTGGACCCCAAGGCCCACAGGAGAGGAGAGAACAGCTAGGCCGCGAGGCAGCCGCAGTTACCGAACCCCAACAGTCCTACAGGGGGAGCTGGGCCTACTGGCACTACAGAACCAGCCTTGACTACCAGTTCACGCAGCCCACATAGGAAGCTCCTAAACTGGAGGCACCCTGGAGTTGGCTAACTCGACCGCCCCACGACGGGGCAAGCATAGGCGTCTCAGTGAAGTTGACACAACCCGGAAACAGCTGACGGTGCTGAAACCAGGCTTGGCACGAGGGAGTACCTGTGACAAGAACACTGCCGAGAACCAGCTGGCGGTGCTGGAACCCGGATGCGTTGCCCCAGTGTGCAAGAGCCAATGGCACGACCGAGGACCAGCTGACGGTGCTGGAACCCGGTTACTAAGCTGTAGGTGCCCGCGCTTAAAAGCACTACCAAGGACCGCCTGGCGTTGGCGGAACTCGGATACCCAGGAGGAGGCACCTAAGCCAAAGGCTCGGCCCGGAACCAGCTGACGGTGCTGGAACCAGGTGGTGGACCCGAAGGCCCACAGGAGAGGAGAGAACAGCTAGGCCGCGAGGCAGCCGCAGTTACCGAACCCCAACAGTCCTACAGGGGGAGCTGGGCCTACTGGCACTACAGAACCAGCCTTGACTACCAGTTCACGCAGCCCACATAGGAAGCTCCTAAACTGGAGGCACCCTGGAGTTGGCTAACTCGACCGCCCCACGACGGGGCAAGCATAGGCGTCTCGGTGAAGTTGACACAACCCGGAAACAGCTGACGGTGCTGAAACCAGGCTTGGCACGAGGGAGTACCTGTGACAAGAACACTGCCGAGAACCAGCTGGCGGTGCTGGAACCCGGATGCGTTGCCCCAGTGTGCAAGAGCCAATGGCACGACCGAGGACCAGCTGACGGTGCTGGAACCCGGTTACTAAGCTGTAGGTGCCCGCGCTTAAAAGCACTACCAAGGACCGCCTGGCGTTGGCGGAACTCGGATACCCAGGAGGAGGCACCTAAGCCAAAGGCTCGGCCCGGAACCAGCTGACGGTGCTGGAACCAGGTGGTGGACCCCAAGGCCCACAGGAGAGGAGAGAACAGCTAGGCCGCGAGGCAGCCGCAGTTACCGAACCCCAACAGTCCTACAGGGGGAGCTGGGCCTACTGGCACTACAGAACCAGCCTTGACTACCAGTTCACGCAGCCCACATAGGAAGCTCCTAAACTGGAGGCACCCTGGAGTTGGCTAACTCGACCGCCCCACGACGGGGCAAGCATAGGCGTCTCAGTGAAGTTGACACAACCCGGAAACAGCTGACGTTGCTGAAACTAGGCTTGGCACGAGGGAGTACCTGTGACAAGAACACTGCCGAGAACCAGCTGGCGGTGCTGGAACCCGGATGCGTTGCCCCAGTGTGCAAGAGCCAATGGCACGACCGAGGACCAGCTGACGGTGCTGGAACCCGGTTACTAAGCTGTAGGTGCCCGCGCTTAAAAGCACTACCAAGGACCGCCTGGCGTTGGCGGAACTCGGATACCCAGGAGGAGGCACCTAAGCCAAAGGCTCGGCCCGGAACCAGCTGACGGTGCTGGAACCAGGTGGTGGACCCGAAGGCCCACAGGAGAGGAGAGAACAGCTAGGCCGCGAGGCAGCCGCAGTTACCGAACCCCAACAGTCCTACAGGGGGAGCTGGGCCTACTGGCACTACAGAACCAGCCTTGACTACCAGTTCACGCAGCCCACATAGGAAGCTCCTAAACTGGAGGCACCCTGGAGTTGGCTAACTCGACCGCCCCACGACGGGGCAAGCATAGGCGTCTCAGTGAAGTTGACACAACCCGG
Organism: Ranitomeya imitator; assembly: GCF_032444005.1. NCBI lineage: Eukaryota > Metazoa > Chordata > Amphibia > Anura > Dendrobatidae > Ranitomeya > Ranitomeya imitator. The sequence continues at coordinate 30,015 of NW_027193900.1, read as the reverse complement.
AAACAGCTGACGGTGCTGAAACCAGGCTTGGCACGAGGGAGTACCTGTGACAAGAACACTGCCGAGAACCAGCTGGCGGTGCTGGAACCCGGATGCGTTGCCCCAGTGTGCAAGAGCCAATGGCACGACCGAGGACCAGCTGACGGTGCTGGAACCCGGTTACTAAGCTGTAGGTGCCCGCGCTTAAAAGCACTACCAAGGACCGCCTGGCGTTGGCGGAACTCGGATACCCAGGAGGAGGCACCTAAGCCAAAGGCTCGGCCCGGAACCAGCTGACGGTGCTGGAACCAGGTGGTGGACCCGAAGGCCCACAGGAGAGGAGAGAACAGCTAGGCCGCGAGGCAGCCGCAGTTACCGAACCCCAACAGTCCTACAGGGGGAGCTGGGCCTACTGGCACTACAGAACCAGCCTTGACTACCAGTTCACGCAGCCCACATAGGAAGCTCCTAAACTGGAGGCACCCTGGAGTTGGCTAACTCGACCGCCCCACGACGGGGCAAGCATAGGCGTCTCAGTGAAGTTGACACAACCCGGAAACAGCTGACGGTGCTGAAACCAGGCTTGGCACGAGGGAGTACCTGTGACAAGAACACTGCCGAGAACAAGCTGGCGGTGCTGGAACCCGGATGCGTTGCCTTGCCTATTAAAGATTGTCTTCCTAGAGCCCCAACTAGCGGTGTTGGAGCAAAGGGTAAGCAGGGGGAGATGAGTGTAGGCCGAAGCCTGCACTGGAGGCAGCTTTGTGTCTGCGTTGCGTTTGCAGGACACTTTGCCGGCTACACACTGGGGGAACAGCTGGCGTTGCTGAACCCCACTAACACAATGGCGTGTGTTTTTATCTGTGCAGCTAGCACTTGCGGGCAAAAACTAGCGATGTTAGAGCCCGTGTTGAAGCAGGAGGAGGAGGAGAGGAGCAGAGTGTAGGCCGAAGCCTAGTTGAACCAATTTCAAAGGAAACCTTTAACCCCCCCCTCAGGTGTTACAAAGTACAAGAGACACACCTTGTGCAGTATTAATGCTGCACAAGTGAAAGGTTGCTCTATTAATTTGTCTACTTGCACACGCTGAATGAAAGACATACACAATTTACCCCATTCTACAGTCAAACTGTAGTGGATGCGTGACTAGGTTTTTTGATGAGACGCAGCACAGGTGTCCAAAATAACGCCTTGGTGCTTGGCGCAGCTTCCTGAGCGTTGTTATTTGCTGTACAGGAGTCTGCGCTCTTGTGTTATCCCTTGGCAATGCCCTGTTAGCGCTGCCCATCTTATGACATCATTTCATGTTGGCCGGTGCGGTTAACGATGGCCATAAATCCCAGACCCACAGTGTCTTTTCATAAAGCCACACTGCGGTGCTGGGATTCGTGGCCTTGAGCAGTAAATATTTTGGCCGCTCACACACGTCCTTACACCTGCTTCAGACTGGGCGGCCTCTGCTGATCCCTTCTCGCATGCCGCGGCCATGAGGCTGCACAGTCTGAAGAAGGCGGAAGGAGATGAGTTAAGACAGGCGAAGATATGCACTGCTCGTGCCCATCAATCACACCCTCGCAGTCAAAATAATTAAGACAACGAGGAGCATTTTATTCAGGCAGGGCGGACGAACAGGCGCAAGTAGCCAACCAATGATGTCAGAAGACGGGAAGCGCTACCAAGGGGGGTGCTGCGTATCATTAGAAAGGAAAGTCACACCTCAGGGACAGTGGAATGGTCTCAAAGAGACACATTTTGTACGTGTTGAGTTCCACGTGGGCAAGGAGAAAACATCAGCCACCTTGTACAAATGCAGCAGTACTGCTGTACAAGGTGGCTGTTATACATAGAAACACCTGGGGGTGGGGGCCAGGCTCCCTTCAATTTCAGTTCATGTGCCTGCGTGGCGTTTGCAGGTCACGTTGCAAGCTGCACAGCAGGGGAACAGCTGGCGGTGCTGAACCCCACTAACACATTGGCTGGTGTTTTTCTCTGTGCAGCTAGCATGTCCGGGCAGAAACTGGCGTTGTTTGAGCCCAGGGTCAGCAGGAGGAGGAGAGGAGCAAAGTGTAGGCCGAAGCCTGCACTGGTGGCAGCTTTTGTTCTCTTGTGCCAGCGTGGCTTGTGCTGGACACGTTGCCGACTACACAGCAGGGGAACAGCTGGCGTTGCTGAGCCCCACTAACACATTGGCTGGTGTTTTTCTCTGTGCAGCTAGCATTTCCGGGCAAAAACTAGCGGTGTTTGAGCCCAGGGTCAGCAGGAGGAGGAGAGGAGCAAAGTGTAGGCCGAAGCCTGCACTGGTGGCAGCTTTTGTTCTGTTGTGCCAGCGTGGCTTGTGCTGGACACGTTGCCGACTACACAGCAGGGGAACAGCTGGCGGTGCTGAACCCCACTAACACATTGGCTGGTGTTTTTCTCTGTGCAGCTAGCATTTCCGGGCAAAAACTAGCGGTGTTTGAGCCCAGGGTCAGCAGGAGGAGTAGAGGAGCAGAGTGTTGGCCAAAGCCTAGTTGAACCAATTTCAAAGGTTACCTTTAACCCCCCCCTCAGGTGTTGCAAGGTACAAGAGCCACACCTTGAACAGCATTATTGATGCACAAGTCAAAGGTTGCTCTATTTAATTTTGCTCCTTGCACACGCTGAATTAAACACGTACACTATTTAGCCCATTATACTGTCAAACAGTAGTGGAGGCGTGACTACTAGTCTTTTTAAGGAGACGCAGCACAGGTGTACAAATTTACACCTAGGTGCTGTGCGCTGATTCCTTACCGTTGTTATTTGCAGTACAGGAAACTGCGCTCTTGTGTTATCCCTTGGCAATACCCTGTTAGTGCAGGCCGTCTCATGACCTCATTTCATGTTGGCCGGTGCGGTTAACGATGGCCATAAATCCCAGACCCACAGTGGCTTTTCCTAAAGTCACACTGCAGTGCTGGGATTCGTGGCCTTGTGCAGTAAATATGTTCGCCGCTCACACATGTCCTTACACCTGCTTCACACTGGGCGGCCTCAGCTGATCCCTTATCGCATGCCGCGGCCATGAGGCCGCACAGTCAGAAGAAGGCGGAAGGAGGGGAGTGAAAACAGGGGAACATATGCACTGCTCGTGCCCATCAATCACACCCTCGCAGTCAAAATATATGAGACAACGGGGGGCGTTGTGTCGGGCAGGGGGGACGCACAGGCACAGCCAGCCAACCAATGATGTCAGGAGACGGGCAGCGCTAACAATGGGGGTGCTGCGTGTCATTAAAAAGGAAAGTCACACCTCAGGGACATTGTAATGGTCTGTAATGAGACACATTTTGTACTTGTTGAGTTCCACGTGTGCAAGGAGAAAAAGTCAGCCACCTTGTACAAATGCAGCAGTACTGCTGTACAAGGTGGCTGTTATACATAGAAACACCTGTGGGTGGGGGGCAGGCTCCCTTCAATTTCAGTTCATGTGCCTGCGTGGCGTTTGCAGGTCACGTTGCAAGCTACACAGCAGGGGAACAGCTGGCGTTGCTGAACCCCACTGACACATTGACTGGTGTTTTTCTCTGTGCAGATTGCATGTCCGGGCAAAAACTAGCGGTGTTAGAGCCCAGGGTCAGCAGGAGGAGGAGGAGAGGAGCAAAGTGTAGGCCGAAGCCTGCACTGGTGGCAGCTTTTGGTCGGTTGTGCCAGCGTGGCTTGTGCTGGACACGATGCCGGCTACACAGCGGGGGAACAGCTGGCGGTGCTGAACCCCACTAACACATTGGCTGGTGTTTTTCTCTGTGCAGCTAGCATGTCCGGGCAGAAACTGGCGTTGTTTGAGCCCAGGGTCAGCAGGAGGAGGAGAGGAGCAAAGTGTAGGCCGAAGCCTGCACTGGTGGCAGCTTTTGTTCTGTTGTGCCAGCGTGGCTTGTGCTGGACACGTTGCCGACTACACAGCAGGGGAACAGCTGGCGGTGCTGAACCCCACTAACACATTGGCTGGTGTTTTTCTCTGTGCAGCTAGCATTTCCGGGCAAAAACTAGCGGTGTTTGAGCCCAGGGTCAGCAGGAGGAGTAGAGGAGCAGAGTGTAGGCCGAAGCCTAGTTGAACCAATTTCAAAGGTTACCTTTAACCCCCCCCTCAGGTGTTGCAAGGTACAAGAGCCACACCTTGTGCAGCATTAATGCTGCACAAGTAAAAGGTTGCTCTATTTGTTTTGCTCCTTGCACACGCTGACTAAAACACGTACACTATTTAGCCCATTATACTGTCAAACAGTTGTGGAGGCGTGACTTGTCTTTTTAACGAGACGCAGCACAGGTGTCAAAATTTGCACCTAGGTACTGGGCGCAGCTTCCTGAGCGTTGTTATTTGCTGTACAGGAGTCTGCGCTATTGTGATCCCTTGGCCATGCGCTGTGAGCGCTTCCTGTCTTCTGACCTCATTTCATGTCGGCCGTTGCGGTTAGCGATGGACATGAATCCCAGACCCACAGTGTGTTTTTAAAAAATCACACTGCGGTGCTGGGATTCGTGCCCTGGTGCACTAAATATGTTTGCCGCTCACACATGTCCTTACACCTGCTTCAGACTGGGCGGCCTCATCTGATCCCTTATCGCCTGCCGCGGCCATGAGGACACCCAGTCTGAAGAAGGCGGAAGGAGATGAGTGAACACAGGCAAACATATGCACTGCACATGCCCATCAATCACACCCTCGCTGTCCAAAAAAATAAGACACCGAGGGCCGTTGTTTCGAGCAGGGGAGATGCACAGGCGCAGCCAGCTAACCAATGATGTCAAAAGACGGGCAGCGCTAACAAGGGTGGTGCTGCGTGTCATTACAAAGGAAAGTCACACCTCAGGGACATTGTAATGGTCTCTAATGAGACACATTTTGTACGTGTTGAGTTCCACGTGGGCAAGGAGAAAAAGTCAGCCACCTTGTACAAATGCAGCAGTACTGCTGTACAAGGTGGCTGATATACATAGAAACACCTGTGGGTGGGGGGCAGGCTCCCTTCAATTTCAGTTCATGTGCCTGCGTGGCGTTTGCAGGTCACGTTGCAAGCTACACAGCAGGGGAACAGCTGGCATTGCTGAACCCCACTGACACATTGACTGGTGTTTTTCTCTGTGCAGATTGCATGTCCGGGCAAAAACTAGCGGTGTTAGAGCCCAGGGTCAGCAGGAGGAGGAGGAGAGGAGCAAAGTGTAGGCCAAAGCCTGCACTGGTGGCAGCTTTTGGTCGGTTGTGCCAGCGTGGCTTGTGCTGGACACGATGCCGGCTACACAGCGGGGGAACAGCTGGCGGTGCTGAACCCCACTAACACATTGGCTGGTGTTTTTCTCTGTGCAGCTAGCATGTCCGGGCAGAAACTGGCGTTGTTTGAGCCCAGGGTCAGCAGGAGGAGGAGAGGAGCAAAGTGTAGGCCGAAGCCTGCACTGGTGGCAGCTTTTGTTCTGTTGTGCCAGCGTGGCTTGTGCTGGACACGTTGCCGACTACACAGCAGGGGAACAGCTGGCGGTGCTGAACCCCACTAACACATTGGCTGGTGTTTTTCTCTGTGCAGCTAGCATTTCCGGGCAAAAACTAGCGGTGTTTGAGCCCAGGGTCAGCAGGAGGAGTAGAGGAGCAGAGTGTAGGCCGAAGCCTAGTTGAACCAATTTCAAAGGTTACCTTTAACCCCCCCCTCAGGTGTTGCAAGGTACAAGAGCCACACCTTGTGCAGCATTAATGCTGCACAAGTAAAAGGTTGCTCTATTTGTTTTGCTCCTTGCACACGCTGACTAAAACACGTACACTATTTAGCCCATTATACTGTCAAACAGTTGTGGAGGCGTGACTTGTCTTTTTAACGAGACGCAGCACAGGTGTCAAAATTTGCACCTAGGTACTGGGCGCAGCTTCCTGAGCGTTGTTATTTGCTGTACAGGAGTCTGCGCTATTGTGATCCCTTGGCCATGCGCTGTGAGCGCTTCCTGTCTTCTGACCTCATTTCATGTCGGCCGTTGCGGTTAGCGATGGACATGAATCCCAGACCCACAGTGTGTTTTTAAAAAATCACACTGCGGTGCTGGGATTCGTGCCCTGGTGCACTAAATATGTTTGCCGCTCACACATGTCCTTACACCTGCTTCAGACTGGGCGGCCTCATCTGATCCCTTATCGCCTGCCGCGGCCATGAGGACACCCAGTCTGAAGAAGGCGGAAGGAGATGAGTGAACACAGGCAAACATATGCACTGCACATGCCCATCAATCACACCCTCGCTGTCCAAAAAAATAAGACACCGAGGGCCGTTGTTTCGAGCAGGGGAGATGCACAGGCGCAGCCAGCTAACCAATGATGTCAAAAGACGGGCAGCGCTAACAAGGGTGGTGCTGCGTGTCATTACAAAGGAAAGTCACACCTCAGGGACATTGTAATGGTCTCTAATGAGACACATTTTGTACGTGTTGAGTTCCACGTGGGCAAGGAGAAAAAGTCAGCCACCTTGTACAAATGCAGCAGTACTGCTGTACAAGGTGGCTGATATACATAGAAACACCTGTGGGTGGGGGGCAGGCTCCCTTCAATTTCAGTTCATGTGCCTGCGTGGCGTTTGCAGGTCACGTTGCAAGCTACACAGCAGGGGAACAGCTGGCGTTGCTGAACCCCACTGACACATTGACTGGTGTTTTTCTCTGTGTAGATTGCATGTCCGGGCAAAAACTAGCGGTGTTAGAGCCCAGGGTCAGCAGGAGGAGGAGGAGAGGAGCAAAGTGTAGGCCGAAGCCTGCACTGGTGGCAGCTTTTGGTCGGTTGTGCCAGCGTGGCTTGTGCTGGACACGATGCCGGCTACACAGCGGGGGAACAGCTGGCGGTGCTGAACCCCACTAACACATTGGCTGGTGTTTTTCTCTGTGCAGCTAGCATTTCCGGGCAAAAACTAGCGGTGTTTGAGCCCAGGGTCAGCAGGAGGAGTAGAGGAGCAGAGTGTAGGCCGAAGCCTAGTTGAACCAATTTCAAAGGTTACCTTTAACCCCCCCCTCAGGTGTTGCAAGGTACAAGAGCCACACCTTGTGCAGCATTAATGCTGCACAAGTAAAAGGTTGCTCTATTTGTTTTGCTCCTTGCACACGCTGACTAAAACACGTACACTATTTAGCCCATTATACTGTCAAACAGTTGTGGAGGTGTGACTTGTCTTTTTAACGAGACGCAGCACAGGTGTCAAAATTTGCACCTAGGTACTGGGCGCAGATTCCTGAGCGTTGTTATTTGCTGTACAGGAGTCTGCGCTATTGTGATCCCTTGGCCATGCGCTGTGAGCGCTTCCTGTCTTCTGACCTCATTTCATGTCGGCCGTTGCGGTTAGCGATGGACATGAATCCCAGACCCACAGTGTGTTTTCAAAAAATCACACTGCGTGGCTGGGATTCGTGGCCTTGTGCAGTAAATAGGTTTGCCGCTTACACATGTCCTTACACCTGCTCCAGACTGGGCGGCCTCAGCTGATCCCTTATCGCCTACCACGGCCAGGAGGCCGCACAGTCTGAAGAAGGCGGAAGGAGATGAGTTAAGACAGGCGAACATATGCACTGCTCGTGCCCATAAACCACACCCTCGCTGACAAAATAAATATGACAACGAGGGGCGTTGTTTCTAGCAGGGCGGATGCACAGGCGCAGCCAGCTAACCATGATGACAAAAGACGGGAAACGCTACCAAGGGGGGTGCTGCGTATCATTACAAAGGAAAGTCACACCTCAGGGACAGTGGAATAGTCTCAATGAGACACATTTTGTACGTGTTGAGTTACACGTGGGCAAGGAGAAAAAGTCAGCCACCTTGTACAAATGCAGCAGTACTGCTGTACTAGGTGGCTGTTATACATAGAAACACCTGGGGGGGTGGGGCCAGGTTCCCTTTTAATTTCAGTTCCTGTGCCTGCATGGCGTTTGCAGGTCACGTTGCCGGCTACACAGCAGGGGAACAGCTGGCGTTGCTGAACCCCACTAACACATTGGCTGGTGTTTTTCTCTGTGCAGCTAGCACTTCCGGGCAAAAACTAGCGGTGTTTGAGCCCAGGGTCAGCAGGAGGAGGAGAGGAGCAGAGTGTAGGCCGAAGCCTGCACTGGTGGCAGCTTTTGTTCTGTTGTGCCAGCGTGGCTTGTGCTGGACACGTTGCCGACTACACAGCAGGGGAACAGCTGGCGGTGCTGAACCCCACTGACACATCACCTAGTGTTTTTTTCTGTGTAGACAACACTTCCAGGTGGCAACTGACAGTGTTGAAACCCAGGGAATCAAAGAGGAGCAGAGTGTAGGCCGAAGCCTGCAGTGGAGCAAGTTGAAAGGGAACCTTTAACCCCCCCCCCAGGCATTTGTTGCTGAAAGAGCCATCTTGTACAGCAGTAATACTGCACATGGAAAATGGTGGCTCCGAAAATTATGCTCCTTGCAAACGCTGAAGTACACACTCATATAATGTGTCCCCTCACACCGTCAAACCATCCCGGAAGTGGGACTTTCCTTTGTAATGTGACACAGCACAGCCGTCATTCCAACCCCCTTGGTGCCGGGCACCACCTCCTCAACGTTGTTTGGTTCTGTCACGGAGCCCGCACTGTAATGTTATCCCTTGGCCATGCACAGTTAGCGGTGCCCGTCTTCTGACATCATGTAGGTGTCAGGCTGGCAGTGCCTGTGCGTCCAAGCTGCCCGAGATCCAACCTTGCAGTGTCATCTAATGTAGTCCCACTGCGGGCCAGGGATCCATGGGCATGCGCAGTGCATATCATCGCCTCTCACTCACCTCCTTCCTGCTTCTTCAGACTGTGCGGCGTCACGGCCGTGGCATGCTATTAGGGATCAGCTGACGCCGCCTAGTCTGAAGAAGCGTGAAGAAGGGGAGTGAGAGGCTAGTATATGCACTGCGCATGGCCATGGATACCAGGCCCACTGTGGGATCACATTAGACGACACTGCGAGGTGTGATTTCGGGCAGCGTGGACGCACAGGCGCAGCCAGGACGACAACAAATGATGTCAGAGGACGGGCAGCGCAAACTGTGCATGGCCAAGGGATAACATAACAGCGCAGGGTCCATGACGGAATCAAACAACGCTAAGGAGGCAGCGCACGGTGCCAAGGGGGTAGCAATGACGGCTGTGCTGCGTCACATTACAAAGGAAAGTCCCACCTCCGGGACGGTTGGACGGTGTGAGGGGACACATTACATGAGTGTGTAGTTCAGCGTTTGCAAGGAGCATAATTTCAAGAGCGACCTTTCCCTTGTGCAGTATTAGTGCTGCACATGGTGGCTCTTTCAGTAACAAACGCCTAGGGGGGGGGGGGACAGGTCCCCTTACATTTTAGTTGTGCCAGCGTGGCGGTCGCATGACACGTTGCCGGATACACAGCTGGGGATCAGCTGACGTTACTGAACCCCAATAACAGAGGAGCGACTGTTGACTGTGCACACAGCACTTCCAGGCACCAACTGGCGGTGTTAGAGCCCAGGGACAGCAGGAGGAGCAGATTGGAGGTATTGCCGCACACACAGCTGGGGATCAGCTGACGTTACTGAACCCCAATAACAGAGGAGCGACTGTTGACTGTGCACACAGCACTTCCAGGCACCAACTGGCGGTGTTAGAGCCCAGGGACAGCAGGAGGAGCAGATTGGAGGTATTGCCGCACACACAGCTGGGGATCAGCTGACGTTACTGAACCCCAATAACAGAGGAGCGACTGTTGACTGTGCACACAGCACTTCCAGGCACCAACTGGCGGTGTTAGAGCCCAGGGACAGCAGGAGGAGCAGATTGGAGGTATTGCCGCACACACAGCTGGGGATCAGCTGACGTTACTGAACCCCAATAACAGAGGAGCGACTGTTGACTGTGCACACAGCACTTCCAGGCACCAACTGGCGGTGTTAGAGCCCAGGGACAGCAGGAGGAGCAGAGGAACAGAGTGTAGGCCGAAGCCTGATTGGAGCAAGTTGAAAGGAAACCTTTAACCCCCCCCCCCCCAAGACGTTTGTAGCTGAAAGAGCCATGTTGTGCAGCACTAAGGATGCAAAAGGAAAAGGTTGCTCTTTTAATTATGCTCCTTGCAAACACCGAAGTAAACACTAAAAATGTGTCCCTTTATACCGTTAAACCGTTCCGGAGGTGCGAATTTCCTTCGTAATGGGACACAGCACAGCTGTCATTCCTATCCCCTTGATGCCGTGCGCTGCCTCCTCAGCGTTGTTTTAAGCTGTCACGGAGCCTGCGCTGTTCTGTTAGCCCTTGGCCATGCCCAATTAGCGCTGCCTGTCTTCTGACATAATTTGGTGTCAGGCTGTCAGTGCCTGTGCGTCCACGCTGCTCCAGATCCCACCTCGCAGTCTCATCTAACGTAATCCCACTGCGGGCCTTGGAACCATGGGCATGCACAGTGCATAACCTCGACTCTCACTCCCCTCCTTCCCTCTTCTTCAGACTGTGCGGTGTCACGGCCGTGGCATGCTAGGGATCAGCTGACGGCGCACAGTCTAAAGAAGGCGGAGGGAAATGAGCGAGAGCCCGAGGGGAAGATATGCACTGCGCATGCCCATGGATCCCAGGCCCGCAGTGTGACTCAATCAGAAGACATTGCGAGGCGGGATCTCGGGCACCGCGGCCGCACAGGCGCAGCCAGCCTGACACCAAATTATGTCAGAAGACAGGCAGCGCAAATAGGGCATGCCCAAGGGATAACAGAACAGCGCAGGCTCCGTGACAGCTTAAAACAACGCTGAGGAGGCAGCGCATGGCACCAAGGGGGTAGGAATGACGGCTGTGCTGCGTCACATTGCGAAGGAAAGTCCCAGCTCCGGGACAGTATAACGGTATCAGTGAACACATTTTATAAGTGTTAAGTTCTGCGTGTGCAAGGAGCTAAAAAAAAAGAGCTACCTTTTCCTTGTGCAGCATTACTGCTGCACAAGATGGCTCTTTCAGTAACAAACGACGGGGGGGGGGGGGGGGGGGACAGGTTCCCTTACATTTAGGTTGTTGTGCCAGCGTGGCGGTCGCAGGACACATTGCCGGATACACAGCTGGGGATCAGCTGACGTTACTGAAACCCAATAACACTGGGTCGTATGTTTTTACTGTGCAGCCTGCACTTCTGAGCCGCAACTGGCGGTGTTGGAGCCCAGGAATAGCAGTTCAGGTGGTAGAAAGATGAACACAGCAGGAGACCTGGATGACACCCAATTACTTAATCAGGCAGAGGAGTGGCAAATTCCTGCGAGATCCAGGCCTGGTTCATTTTCAGGAAAGTAAGCCGGTCAACGTTATCGGAGGATAGTCGCATGCGACGGTCTGTTAGTACACCACCTGCGGCACTAAAGACACGTTCCAATAAGACACTAGCCGCAGGGCAAGCCAGCACCTCCAATGCATACTGGCTTAGCTCTGGCCATGTATCCAGCTTAGAGACCCAAAACTTGAACGGGGAAGAGCCGTCTGGGAGTACAGTAAGAGGGCAAGCCATGTAGTCTGTCACCATCTGACGGAACCGTTGCCTCCTGCTGACTGGAGCCGCCGGTGATGGTGTAGACATTTGGGGCGGGCACACAAAAGTGTGCCAGAGTTGTGCCATACTGGGCTTGCCTTGGGTAGAGGCACTGCTTCTGCTCCCTCTTTGGGCAGAGCCTCCCCCACTGCCTCGACGCACTGAGCTGCTTTGTAAAGCACTAGCAGCACTCCTCTCAGTTGGACAGGAGAAGATGATGGAATTCACCAGTGTGTCGTGGTACTCCCGCAATTTACGCTCCCGGGTCAACGCAGGGATGAGGTTTTGGACGTTGTCCCGGTAGCGAGGATCGAGGAGGGTGAACACCCAATAATCAGGCATGTTGAGAATGTGGTCGATGCGGCGGTCGTTTCTCAGGCACTGCAGCATGAAATCCACCATGTGCTGCAGAGTGCCAACCGGCCCAGAAACCCTGTCCCCTGCTTGAGACATGATCTCTGCCCGCTCGTCATCACCCCACCCTCGCTGTACACACTGACCACTGGACAATTGTGTCGCTCCCTCCTCTGGACGGAGCTCTTCCTCCTCCATTGACTCCTCCTCATCCTCCTCACAAATTGGCCCCTGCGTACCCCTTTGTGAGGAACCACGTGGCGCTGACTCTCCAGAAGCTGATGGAAAAGGTGACTCCTCATCCTCCACCTCTTCCACCACATCATCCCTTAACCCTTGCAAAGTTTGCTGAAGCAGGCAGATAAGGGGGACAGTCATGCTGACTAGTGCATCATCTGCACTTGCCATCCGCGTGGAATAATCAAAAGGACGCAAAACCTGGCAGACGTCCTTCATAGTGGCCCACTCTGTGGTTGTGAAGTCTGATCGGCGCTGACTGCGACTTCTTTGCGCCTGATGCAGCTGGTACTCCATAACTGCTTGCTGCTGCTCACACAACCGCTCCAACATATGTAACGTGGAATTCCACCGGGTAGGTAGGTCACATATGATGCGGTGTTCCGGAAGGCGGAATCGGCGCTGCAGAGCAGCAATGCGGGATCTGGCCAAGCTGGAACGCCGCAAGTGAGCACACTCTAGGCGGACCTTGTGCAGCAGGGCATCAAGATCCGGATAGTCCCTCAGAAAACTCTGCACAACCAAATTGAGCACATGTGCCAGACATGGGATGTGAGTGAGGTTGCCAAGGGCCAAAGCTGCCACCAGATTTCGGCCATTGTCACACACTACCATGCCTGGCTGGAGATTCGCTGGCAGTAACCACACATCGCTCTCCTGCTTTATGGCATTCCAGAGCTCCTGCGCTGTGTGGCTTCGATGCCCCAATGAAACTAGTTTCAAGACGGCCTGCTGACGTTTGGCCACGGCTGTGCTCATGTCGGTCATAGGTAAACGTTCACGGGTCCATGTGGGGGTGGACTGTGACGGATCCTGCAGAGAGGAATCAGAGGAACTGGTGTAAGAGGAGGAGTCGATGCGTACAGACTGGATTCCTGCAATCCTTGGAGTGGGCAGGACACGTCCTGCGCCATTCGCACGATCTGTACCTGGCTCAACAACATTAACCCAATGGGCAGTGAGGGAAACATATCGCCCCTGTCCATGCTGACTGGTCCACGCATCGGTGGTGAGGTGGACCTTGCTACTGACGGCGTTCAGTAGCGCATGTTTTATGTTTGCCTCAACATGCCTGTGCAGGGCAGGGACAGCCTGCCTGCTGAAGTAAAAGCGGCTGGGCACCTTGTACTGTGGGGCTGCCAATGCCATCAAGTCACGGAAGCTGTCAGTCTCCACCAGCCTGAACGAGAGCATTTCCAGGGACAACAGTTTGGCAATGCCTGCATTCAGAGCCTGTGCTCGGGGGTGGTTGGCCGAGAATGCCCGCCTTTTCTCCCATGCCTGTACTACCGATGGCTGTAGAGTAGACTGGGAGTGTGAGGATGACTGGGAAGGTGGTGCTGTGGGTGGAATTACACAAGGTCTCTGGGAGGAAGCCAAACCAGCTGTGCGTGAGCTGGAGGAAGAGGCAACACGAGCTGAAGAGGTGGTAGCTGCCGCTGTTGGTTGGCCTACATCTTCAGTGTGTTTCTGTAACTCCACCGCGTGCCTGGTCCGCACATGTTTCCACATATTTGTGGTATTGAGGTTGCTGACATTTTTCCCTCTTTTTACTTTATGATGACACAGCTTGCATTTGACAAAACAAATGTCATCTGCAACTGTGTCAAAAAAGGACCAGGCACTGCAAGTCTTGGGAGCGCCCTTTTTGGCTTTGGAAAGAGACAGGCTCCTAACGGGTGCCAAAGTGGAGGCTACAGGCTCCGCAGTCTTCCCCCTCCCTCTCCCTCTTTGGCCCGTAAGAGGAAGCTCTTCCTCTGAGCTGCTCCCACCACCTTCCTGTTCCTCACGCCACGATGGGTCAAGGACCTCATCATCTCCACTACCCTCTGCCACCAACTGCTCCTCCTGGGTAGTCTCAGCAGCACAGTACGCACGAGAAAGCGGCACCTGAGTTTCATCATCAGATGCGTACTGCGCTGTGGTCACCGGAGGCACTGGCCCACCTGCCTCTTCAGAGTCAGAGAGAAAAAGGTGTTGGGCATCACTGCACACTGCCTCTTCTTCCATTTCTCCAATGCTGCTTGGCTGGCCCCCTGTTTCCAAGCCAAGAGATTCAGAGAACAGAAGTAGAGACGGCTCCTGTCCTGGGCTCTCTGACTGCCTGGCCAATTTGGCAGGTGGTGAAGAGACAGATGGCTGCTCTCCAGTGCTCTGTGCCTGAGAGGATGTGGCACTAACTGAAGTCGATGCCGAGGCGTTAGCTGCCATCCACCCGACAACGGCTTCAATTTGGTCTTCACGCAGCAGCGGTGCACGGCGCTCTCCGACAAAGCTGCGCATGAAGGACTGTTCCCTGCTGAAACTGAGTGACGACGAGTCACCGGTGCCCGCAGCAGGCACAGAATCACCACGTCCTCTCCCTGCTCCTCTCCCTGCTCCGCGCCCACGCCCACGTGCCTTACTCCCTGCCCTCTTCATCTTGGTTGACAGATAAAGATAAGCAGAAAAGTACTAAGGCCTTAGTGTGCTTATTCCTGTAATGCTCCTCCTAACAGGTGTAAGAAACACTAATGTTGTAAATTGTGGACTAAACTTTATTATTTTTCAAATGTGGCCTACACAAGTGTTAAGTTGTGTTTGGTGAACTTAACCTTTTTTTTTGTGCAGATCGGGCTACAGAGCTAGTTTAAATCACACGGAGACCGTGCAGACAGCCGTAAATGGCGCTGCAAGGCCAAAAAACCCTCCTCTAGGTTATCCTATATAGTGTTTTTCCACTATTTAGCTGGATACAAGTGGAAAGACACTAATAGGAATTTTTTTTTTCAAATTTTAAACTGGCTGCACTATTTGAAAAAAAGGAAATTGTTTTTCAAGGTATGAGGCAGTAACGCACCCTGAGCTGAATCCAACCGGCTATGGCTGCACACAGACTACAGAGCGAGCTGCGCTCACACAGAGACCGTGCAGACAGCCGTAAACGGCGCTGCAAGGCCCCAAAAAAACCCTCTAGGTTATCCTATGTAGTGTTTTTCCACAATTGAGCTGGAGACTGGTGGAAAGACACTAATAGGAATTTTTTTTTTTTCAAATTTTAAACAGGCTGCACTATTTGAAAAAAAGGAAAATTTTTCTCAAGGTATGAGCCAGTAACGAACCCTGAGCTGAATCCAACCGGCTATGGCTGCACACAGACTACAGGGCGAGCTGGGCTCACACGGAGACCGTGCAGACAGCCGTAAACGGCGCTGCAAGGCCAAAAAACCCTCCTCTAGGTTATCCTATATAGTGTTTTTCCACTATTTAGCTGGATACGAGTGGAAAGACACTAATAGGAATTTTTTTTTTCAAATTTTAAACAGGCTGCACTATTTGAAAAAAAGGAAAATTTTTCTCAAGGTATGAGCCAGTAACGAACCCTGAGCTGAATCCAACCGGCTATGGCTGCACACAGACTACAGGGCGAGCTGGGCTCACACGGAGACCGTGCAGACAGCCGTAAACGGCGCTGCAAGGCCAAAAAACCCTCCTCTAGGTTATCCTATATAGTGTTTTTCCACTATTTAGCTGGATACGAGTGGAAAGACACTAATAGGAATTTTTTTTTTCAAATTTTAAACAGGCTGCACTATTTGAAAAAAAGGAAAATTTTTCTCAAGGTATGAGCCAGTAACGAACCCTGAGCTGAATCCAACCGGCTATGGCTGCACACAGACTACAGGGCGAGCTGGGCTCACACGGAGACCGTGCAGACAGCCGTAAACGGCGCTGCAAGGCCCAAAAACCCCCCTCTAGGTTATCCTATGTAGTGTTTTTCCACAATAGAGCTGGAGACTGGTGGAAAAACACTAATAGGAAATTTGAGAAAAAATGTGCAGCAGGCTGCACTAAGAGCAAAAAAGAACAACTGTGTGAGGCAGTGTGAACCCCCCCTGAGCTGAATACAACCGGGTATATGGCTGCACACAGACTACAGAGTGAGCTGCACACACACACACACAGAGACCTTGCAGAACGCTGTTAAAACAGCGCTGCAAGGCAAGAGCAAGGTGAACAGTGAAGAACACACAGCGTTTTGCTAAATTAGCCTTTGGAAAGGAAAATAAAGCAATTAGATAGCTCGACTGGCCCTCAGTTAGAACACAGCGTCCTGTCCCTAACTGAAATCACAGCAGAGTGAGCGCAAAATGGCGGCAGCGCTTTTTTATAGTGCAGAGTGACATCATTTCAGCAGCCAATCCCAGCCTTGCCAGTACTTACATGCCCACCATGCTAAACAGGATGTGCCCACACTTTCATTCATTCCTCATTGGCTGCTGCGTTCAATTTGAATTCTGGGAACTTCCGATTCCGGTATCCGATACGCGGGAAGTATCGGAATTCAGTATCGGAATTCCGATACCGCAAATATCGGCCGATACCCGATACTTGCGGTATCGGAATGCTCAACACTACTGAAAACATATCACACTTTTCATCATAGTGCTTTTACCAATGCATAAAATGCATGGAGAAGTCATTTCGAATGACTGGTCCTCAGTGTTGTGAGAATGATGACTGGTTAAAATTTTTGGTGGTTTCTTGTTCAGTCCATAGGCCTACATCATGTGGCAAACCGGTGAGCATGTGGCTCTATTAGTATAGGAGATACCTGAAAACATATCACACTTTTCATCATAGTGCTTTTACCAATGCATAAAATGCATGGAGAAGTCATTTCGAATGACTGGTCCTCAGTGTTGTGAGAACGATGACTGGTTAAAATTTTTGGTGGTTTCTTGTTCAGTCCATAGGCCTACATCATGTGGCAAACCGGTGAGCATGTGGCTCTATTAGTATAGGAGATACCTGAAAACATATCACACTTTTCATCATAGTGCTTTTACCAATGCATAAAATGCATGGAGAAGTCATTTCGAATGACTGGTCCTCAGTGTTGTGAGAACGATGACTGGTTAAAATTTTTGGTGGTTTCTTGTTCAGTCCATAGGCCTACATCATGTGGCAAACCGGTGAGCATGTGGCTCTATTAGTATAGGAGATACCTGAAAACATATCACACTTTTCATCATAGTGCTTTTACCAATGCATAAAATGCATGGAGAAGTCATTTCGAATGACTGGTCCTCAGTGTTGTGAGAACGATGACTGGTTAAAATTTTTGGTGGTTTCTTGTTCAGTCCATAGGCCTACATCATGTGGCAAACCGGTGAGCATGTGGCTCTATTAGTATAGGAGATACCTGAAAACATATCACACTTTTCATCATAGTGCTTTTACCAATGCATAAAATGCATGGAGAAGTCATTTCGAATGACTGGTCCTCAGTGTTGTGAGAACGATGACTGGTTAAAATTTTTGGTGGTTTCTTGTTCAGTCCATAGGCCTACATCATGTGGCAAACCGGTGAGCATGTGGCTCTATTAGTATAGGAGATACCTGAAAACATATCACACTTTTCATCATAGTGCTTTTACCAATGCATAAAATGCATGGAGAAGTCATTTCGAATGACTGGTCCTCAGTGTTGTGAGAATGATGACTGGTTAAAATTTTTGGTGGTTTCTTGGTCAGTCCATAGGCCTACATCATGTGGCAAACCGGTGAGCATGTGGCTCTATTAGTATAGGAGATACCTGAAAACATATCACACTTTTCATCATAGTGCTTTTACCAATGCACAAAATGCATGGAGAAGTCATTTCGAATGACTGGTCCTCAGTGTTGTGAGAACGATGACTGGATAAAATTTTTGGTGGTTTCTTGTTCAGTCCATAGGCCTACATCATGTGGCAAACCGGTGAGCATGTGGCTCTATTAGTATAGGAGATACCTGAAAACATATCACACTTTTCATCATAGTGCTTTTACCAATGCATAAAATGCATGGAGAAGTCATTTCGAATGACTGGTCCTCAGTGTTGTGAGAACGATGACTGGTTAAAATTTTTGGTGGTTTCTTGTTCAGTCCATAGGCCTACATCATGTGGCAAACCGGTGAGCATGTGGCTCTATTAGTATAGGAGATACCTGAAAACATATCACACTTTTCATCATAGTGCTTTTACCAATGCATAAAATACATGGAGAAGTCATTTCGAATGACTGGTCCTCAGTGTTGTGAGAACGATGACTGGTTAAAATTTTTGGTGGTTTCTTGTTCAGTCCATAGGCCTACATCATGTGGCAAACCGGTGAGCATGTGGCTCTATTAGTATAGGAGATACCTGAAAACATATCACACTTTTCATCATAGTGCTTTTACCAATGCATAAAATGCATGGAGAAGTCATTTCGAATGACTGGTCCTCAGTGTTGTGAGAACGATGACTGGTTAAAATTTTTGGTGGTTTCCTGTTCAGTCCATAGGCCTACATCATGTGGCAAACCGGTGAGCATGTGGCTCTATTAGTATAGGAGATACCTGAAAACATATCACACTTTTCATCATAGTGCTTTTACCAATGCATAAAATGCATGGAGAAGTCATTTCGAATGACTGGTCCTCAGTGTTGTGAGAACGATGACTGGTTAAAATTTTTGGTGGTTTCTTGTTCAGTCCATAGGCCTACATCATGTGGCAAACCGGTGAGCATGTGGCTCTATTAGTATAGGAGATACCTGAAAACATATCACACTTTTCATCATAGTGCTTTTACCAATGCATAAAATGCATGGAGAAGTCATTTCGAATGACTGGTCCTCAGTGTTGTGAGAACGATGACTGGTTAAAATTTTTGGTGGTTTCTTGTTCAGTCCATAGGCCTACATCATGTGGCAAACCGGTGAGCATGTGGCTCTATTAGTATAGGAGATACCTGAAAACATATCACACTTTTCATCATAGTGCTTTTACCAATGCATAAAATGCATGGAGAAGTCATTTCGAATGACTGGTCCTCAGTGTTGTGAGAACGATGACTGGTTAAAATTTTTGGTGGTTTCTTGTTCAGTCCATAGGCCTACATCATGTGGCAAACCGGTGAGCATGTGGCTCTATTAGTATAGGAAATACCTGAAAACATATCACACTTTTCATCATAGTGCTTTTACCAATGCATAAAATGCATGGAGAAGTCATTTCGAATGACTGGTCCTCAGTGTTGTGAGAACGATGACTGGTTAAAATTTTTGGTGGTTTCTTGTTCAGTCCATAGGCCTACATCATGTGGCAAACCGGTGAGCATGTGGCTCTATTAGTATAGGAGATACCTGAAAACATATCACACTTTTCATCATAGTGCTTTTACCAATGCATAAAATGCATGGAGAAGTCATTTCGAATGACTGGTCCTCAGTGTTGTGAGAACGATGACTGGTTAAAATTTTTGGTTGTTTCTTGTTCAGTCCATAGGCCTACATCATATGGCAAACCGGTGAGCATGTGGCTCTATTAGTATAGGAGATACCTGAAAACATATCACACTTTTCATCATAGTGCTTTTACCAATGCATAAAATGCATGGAGAAGTCATTTCGAATGACTGGTCCTCAGTGTTGTGAGAACGATGACTGGTTAAAATTTTTGGTGGTTTCTTGTTCAGTCCATAGGCCTACATCATGTGGCAAACCGGTGAGCATGTGGCTCTATTAGTATAGGAGATACCTGAAAACATATTACACTTTTCATCATAGTGCTTTTACCAATGCATAAAATGCATGGAGAAGGCATTTCGAATGACTGGTCCTCAGTGTTGTGAGAACGATGACTGGTTAAAATTTTTGGTGGTTTCTTGTTCAGTCCATAGGCCTACATCATGTGGCAAACCGGTGAGCATGTGGCTCTATTAGTTTAGGAGATACCTGAAAACATATCACACATTTCATCATAGTGCTTTTACCAATGCATAAAATGCATGGAGAAGTCATTTCGAATGACTTGTCCTCAGTGTTGTGAGAACGATGACTGGTTAAAATTTTTGGTGGTTTCTTGTTCAGTCCATAGGCCTACATCATGTGGCAAACCGATGAGCATGTGGCTCTATTAGTATAGGAGATACCTGAAAACATATCACACTGTTCATCATAGTGCTTTTACCAATGCATAAAATGCATGGAGAAGTCATTTCGAATGACTGGTCCTCAGTGTTGTGAGAACGATGACTGGTTAAAATTTTTGGTGGTTTCTTGTTCAGTCCATAGGCCTACATCATGTGGCAAACCGGTGAGCATGTGGCTCTATTAGTATAGGAGATACCTGAAAACATATCACACTTTTCATCATAGTGCTTTTACCAATGCATAAAATGCATGGAGAAGTCATTTCGAATGACTGGTCCTCAGTGTTGTGAGAACGATGACTGGTTAAAATTTTTGGTGGTTTCTTGTTCAGTCCATAGGCCTACATCATGTGGCAAACCGGTGAGCATGTGGCTCTATTAGTATAGGAGATACCTGAAAACATATCACACTTTTCATCACAACACTGAGGACCAGTCATTCGAAATGACTTCTCCATGCATTTTATGCATTGGTAAAAGCACTATGATGAAAAGTGTGATATGTTTTCAGGTATCTCCTATACTAATAGAGCCACATGCTCACCGGTTTGCCACATGATGTAGGCCTATGGACTGAACAAGAAACCACCAAAAATTTTAACCAGTCATCGTTCTCACAACACTGAGGACCAGTCATTCGAAATGACTTCTCCATGCATTTTATGCATTGGTAAAAGCACTATGATGAAAAGTGTGATATGTTTTCAGGTATCTCCTATACTAATAGAGCCACATGCTCACCGGTTTGCCACATGATGTAGGCCTATGGACTGAACAAGAAACCACCAAAAATTTTAACCAGTCATCGTTCTCACAACACTGAGGACCAGTCATTCGAAATGACTTCTCCATGCATTTTATGCATTGGTAAAAGCACTATGATGAAAAGTGTGATATGTTTTCAGGTATCTCCTATACTAATAGAGCCACATGCTCACCGGTTTGCCACATGATGTAGGCCTATGGACTGAACCAGAAACCACCAAAAATTTTAACCAGTCATCGTTCTCACAACACTGAGGACCAGTCATTCGAAATGACTTCTCCATGCATTTTATGCATTGGTAAAAGCACTATGATGAAAAGTGTGATATGTTTTCAGGTATCTCCTATACTAATAGAGCCACATGCTCACCGGTTTGCCACATGATGTAGGCCTATGGACTGAACAAGAAACCACCAAAAATTTTAACCAGTCATCGTTCTCACAACACTGAGGACCAGTCATTCGAAATGACTTCTCCATGCATTTTATGCATTGGTAAAAGCACTATGATGAAAAGTGTGATATGTTTTCAGGTATCTCCTATACTAATAGAGCCACATGCTCACCGGTTTGCCACATGATGTAGGCCTATGGACTGAACAAGAAACCACCAAAAATTTTAACCAGTCATCGTTCTCACAACACTGAGGACCAGTCATTCGAAATGACTTCTCCATGCATTTTATGCATTGGTAAAAGCACTATGATGAAAAGTGTGATATGTTTTCAGGTATCTCCTATACTAATAGAGCCACATGCTCACCGGTTTGCCACATGATGTAGGCCTATGGACTGAACAAGAAACCACCAAAAATTTTAACCAGTCATCGTTCTCACAACACTGAGGACCAGTCATCCGAAATGACTTCTCCATGCATTTTATGCATTGGTAAAAGCACTATGATGAAAAGTGTGATATGTTTTCAGGTATCTCCTATACTAATAGAGCCACATGCTCACCGGTTTGCCACATGATGTAGGCCTATGGACTGAACAAGAAACCACCAAAAATTTTAACCAGTCATCGTTCTCACAACACTGAGGACCAGTCATTCGAAATGACTTCTCCATGCATTTTATGCATTGGTAAAAGCACTATGATGAAAAGTGTGATATGTTTTCAGGTATCTCCTATACTAATAGAGCCACATGCTCACCGGTTTGCCACATGATGTAGGCCTATGGACTGAACAAGAAACCACCAAAAATTTTAACCAGTCATCGTTCTCACAACACTGAGGACCAGTCATTCGAAATGACTTCTCCATGCATTTTATGCATTGGTAAAAGCACTATGATGAAAAGTGTGATATGTTTTCAGGTATCTCCTATACTAATAGAGCCACATGCTCACCGGTTTGCCACATGATGTAGGCCTATGGACTGAACAAGAAACCACCAAAAATTTTAACCAGTCATCGTTCTCACAACACTGAGGACCAGTCATTCGAAATGACTTCTCCATGCATTTTATGCATTGGTAAAAGCACTATGATGAAAAGTGTGATATGTTTTCAGGTATCTCCTATACTAATAGAGCCACATGCTCACCGGTTTGCCACATGATGTAGGCCTATGGACTGAACAAGAAACCACAAAAAATTTTAACCAGTCATCGTTCTCACAACACTGAGGACCAGTCATTCGAAATGACTTCTCCATGCATTTTATGCATTGGTAAAAGCACTATGATGAAAAGTGTGATATGTTTTCAGGTATCTCCTATACTAATAGAACCACATGCTCACCGGTTTGCCACATGATGTAGGCCTATGGACTGAACAAGAAACCACCAAAAATTTTAACCAGTCATCGTTCTCACAACACTGAGGACCAGTCATTCGAAATGACTTCTCCATGCATTTTATGCATTGGTAAAAGCACTATGATGAAAAGTGTGATATGTTTTCAGGTATCTCCTATACTAATAGAGCCACATGCTCACCGGTTTGCCACATGATGTAGGCCTATGGACTGAACAAGAAACCACCAAAAATTTTAACCAGTCATCGTTCTCACAACACTGAGGACCAGTCATTCGAAATGACTTCTCCATGCATTTTATGCATTGGTAAAAGCACTATGATGAAAAGTGTGATATGTTTTCAGGTATCTCCTATACTAATAGAGCCACATGCTCACCGGTTTGCCACATGATGTAGGCCTATGGACTGAACAAGAAACCACCAAAAATTTTAACCAGTCATCGTTCTCACAACACTGAGGACCAGTCATTCGAAATGACTTCTCCATGCATTTTATGCATTGGTAAAAGCACTATGATGAAAAGTGTGATATGTTTTCAGGTATCTCCTATACTAATAGAGCCACATGCTCACCGGTTTGCCACATGATGTAGGCCTATGGACTGAACAAGAAACCACCAAAAATTTTAACCAGTCATCGTTCTCACAACACTGAGGACCAGTCATTCGAAATGACTTCTCCATGCATTTTATGCATTGGTAAAAGCACTATGATGAAAAGTGTGATATGTTTTCAGGTATCTCCTATACTAATAGAGCCACATGCTCACCGGTTTGCCACATGATGTAGGCCTATGGACTGAACCAGAAACCACCAAAAATTTTAACCAGTCATCGTTCTCACAACACTGAGGACCAGTCATTCGAAATGACTTCTCCATGCATTTTATGCATTGGTAAAAGCACTATGATGAAAAGTGTGATATGTTTTCAGGTATCTCCTATACTAATAGAGCCACATGCTCACCGGTTTGCCACATGATGTAGGCCTATGGACTGAACAAGAAACCACCAAAAATTTTAACCAGTCATCGTTCTCACAACACTGAGGACCAGTCATTCGAAATGACTTCTCCATGCATTTTATGCATTGGTAAAAGCACTATGATGAAAAGTGTGATATGTTTTCAGTTATCTCCTATACTAATAGAGCCACATGCTCACCGGTTTGCCACATGATGTAGGCCTATGGACTGAACAAGAAACCACCAAAAATTTTAACCAGTCATCGTTCTCACAACACTGAGGACCAGTCATTCGAAATGACTTCTCCATGCATTTTATGCATTGGTAAAAGCACTATGATGAAAAGTGTGATATGTTTTCAGGTATCTCCTATACTAATAGAGCCACATGCTCACCGGTTTGCCACATGATGTAGGCCTATGGACTGAACAAGAAACCACCAAAAATTTTAACCAGTCATCGTTCTCACAACACTGAGGACCAGTCATCCGAAATGACTTCTCCATGCATTTTATGCATTGGTAAAAGCACTATGATGAAAAGTGTGATATGTTTTCAGGTATCTCCTATACTAATAGAGCCACATGCTCACCGGTTTGCCACATGATGTAGGCCTATGGACTGAACAAGAAACCACCAAAAATTTTAACCAGTCATCGTTCTCACAACACTGAGGACCAGTCATTCGAAATGACTTCTCCATGCATTTTATGCATTGGTAAAAGCACTATGATGAAAAGTGTGATATGTTTTCAGGTATCTCCTATACTAATAGAGCCACATGCTCACCGGTTTGCCACATGATGTAGGCCTATGGACTGAACAAGAAACCACCAAAAATTTTAACCAGTCATCGTTCTCACAACACTGAGGACCAGTCATTCGAAATGACTTCTCCATGCATTTTATGCATTGGTAAAAGCACTATGATGAAAAGTGTGATATGTTTTCAGGTATCTCCTATACTAATAGAGCCACATGCTCACCGGTTTGCCACATGATGTAGGCCTATGGACTGAACAAGAAACCACCAAAAATTTTAACCAGTCATCGTTCTCACAACACTGAGGACCAGTCATTCGAAATGACTTCTCCATGCATTTTATGCATTGGTAAAAGCACTATGATGAAAAGTGTGATATGTTTTCAGGTATCTCCTATACTAATAGAGCCACATGCTCACCGGTTTGCCACATGATGTAGGCCTATGGACTGAACCAGAAACCACCAAAAATATTAACCAGTCATCGTTCTCACAACACTGAGGACCAGTCATTCGAAATGACTTCTCCATGCATTTTATGCATTGGTAAAAGCACTATGATGAAAAGTGTGATATGTTTTCAGGTATCTCCTATACTAATAGAGCCACATGCTCACCGGTTTGCCACATGATGTAGGCCTATGGACTGAACAAGAAACCACCAAAAATTTGAACCAGTCATCGTTCTCACAACACTGAGGACCAGTCATTCGAAATGACTTCTCCATGCATTTTATGCATTGGTAAAAGCACTATGATGAAAAGTGTGATATGTTTTCAGGTATCTCCTATACTAATAGAGCCACATGCTCACCGGTTTGCCACATGATGTAGGCCTATGGACTGAACAAGAAACCACCAAAAATTTTAACCAGTCATCGTTCTCACAACACTGAGGACCAGTCATTCGAAATGACTTCTCCATGCATTTTATGCATTGGTAAAAGCACTATGATGAAAAGTGTGATATGTTTTCAGGTATCTCCTATACTAATAGAGCCACATGCTCACCGGTTTGCCACATGATGTAGGCCTATGGACTGAACAAGAAACCACCAAAAATTTTTAACCAGTCATCGTTCTCACAACACTGAGGACCAGTCATTCGAAATGACTTCTCCATGCATTTTATGCATTGGTAAAAGCACTATGATGAAAAGTGTGATATGTTTTCAGGTATCTCCTATACTAATAGAGCCACATGCTCACCGGTTTGCCACATGATGTAGGCCTATGGACTGAACAAGAAACCACCAAAAATTATAACCAGTCATCGTTCTCACAACACTGAGGACCAGTCATCCGAAATGACTTCTCCATGCATTTTATGCATTGGTAAAAGCACTATGATGAAAAGTGTGATATGTTTTCAGGTATCTCCTATACTAATAGAGCCACATGCTCACCGGTTTGCCACATGATGTAGGCCTATGGACTGAACAAGAAACCACCAAAAATTTTAACTAGTCATCGTTCTCACAACACTGAGGACCAGTCATTCGAAATGACTTCTCCATGCATTTTATGCATTGGTAAAAGCACTATGATGAAAAGTGTGATATGTTTTCAGGTATCTCCTATACTAATAGAGCCACATGCTCACCGGTTTGCCACATGATGTAGGCCTATGGACTGAACAAGAAACCACCAAAAATTTTAACCAGTCATCGTTCTCACAACACTGAGGACCAGTCATTCGAAATGACTTCTCCATGCATTTTATGCATTGGTAAAAGCACTATGATGAAAAGTGTGATATGTTTTCAGGTATCTCCTATACTAATAGAGCCACATGCTCACCGGTTTGCCACATGATGTAGGCCTATGGACTGAACAAGAAACCACCAAAAATTTTAACCAGTCATCGTTCTCACAACACTGAGGACCAGTCATTCGAAATGACTTCTCCATGCATTTTATGCATTGGTAAAAGCACTATGATGAAAAGTGTGATATGTTTTCAGGTATCTCCTATACTAATAGAGCCACATGCTCACCGGTTTGCCACATGATGTAGGCCTATGGACTGAACAAGAAACCACCAAAAATATTAACCAGTCATCGTTCTCACAACACTGAGGACCAGTCGTTCGAAATGACTTCTCCATGCATTTTATGCATTGGTAAAAGCACTATGATGAAAAGTGTGATATGTTTTCAGGTATCTCCTATACTAATAGAGCCACATGCTCACCGATTTGCCACATGATGTAGGCCTATGGACTGAACAAGAAACCACCAAAAATTTTAACCAGTCATCGTTCTCACAACACTGAGGACCAGTCATTCGAAATGACTTCTCCATGCATTTTATGCATTGGTAAAAGCACTATGATGAAAAGTGTGATATGTTTTCAGGTATCTCCTATACTAATAGAGCCACATGCTCACCGGTTTGCCACATGATGTAGGCCTATGGACTGAACAAGAAACCACCAAAAATTTTAACCAGTCATCGTTCTCACAACACTGAGGACCAGTCATCCGAAATGACTTCTCCATGCATTTTATACATTGATAAAAGCACTATGATGAAAACTGTGATATGTTTTCAGGTATCTCCTATACTAAGGCCTACATCATGTGGCAAACCGGTGAGCATGTGGCTCTATTAGTATAGGAGATACCTGAAAACATATCACACTTTTCATCATAGTGCTTTTACCAATGCATAAAATGCATGGAGAAGTCATTTCGAATGACTGGTCCTCAGTGTTGTGAGAACGATGACTGGTTAAAATTTTTGGTGGTTTCTTGTTCAGTCCATAGGCCTACATCATGTGGCAAACCGGTGAGCATGTGGCTCTATTAGTATAGGAGATACCTGAAAACATATCACACTTTTCATCATAGTGCTTTTACCAATGCATAAAATGCATGGAGAAGTCATTTCGAATGACTGGTCCTCAGTGTTGTGAGAACGATGACTGGTTAAAATTTTTGGTGGTTTCTTGTTCAGTCCATAGGCCTACATCATGTGGCAAACCGGTGAGCATGTGACTCTATTAGTATAGGAGATACCTGAAAACATATCACACTTTTCATCATAGTGCTTTTACCAATGCATAAAATGCATGGAGAAGTCATTTCGAATGACTGGTCCTCAGTGTTGTGAGAACGATGACTGGTTAAAATTTTTGGTGGTTTCTTGTTCAGTCCATAGGCCTACATCATGTGGCAAACCGGTGAGCATGTGGCTCTATTAGTATAGGAGATACCTGAAAACATATCACACTTTTCATCATAGTGCTTTTACCAATGCATAAAATGCATGGAGAAGTCATTTCGGATGACTGGTCCTCAGTGTTGTGAGAACGATGACTGGTTAAAATTTTTGGTGGTTTCTTGTTCAGTCCATAGGCCTACATCATGTGGCAAACCGGTGAGCATGTGGCTCTATTAGTATAGGAGATACCTGAAAACATATCACACTTTTCATCATAGTGCTTTTACCAATGCATAAAATGCATGGAGAAGTCATTTCGAATGACTGGTCCTCAGTGTTGTGAGAACGATGACTGGTTCAAATTTTTGGTGGTTTCTTGTTCAGTCCATAGGCCTACATCATGTGGCAAACCGGTGAGCATGTGGCTCTATTAGTATAGGAGATACCTGAAAACATATCACACTTTTCATCATAGTGCTTTTACCAATGCATAAAATGCATGGAGAAGTCATTTTGAATGACTGGTCCTCAGTGTTGTGAGAACGATGACTGGTTAAAATTTTTGGTGGTTTCTTGTTCAGTCCATAGGCCTACATCATGTGGCAAACCGGTGAGCATGTGGCTCTATTAGTATAGGAGATACCTGAAAACATATCACACTTTTCATCATAGTGCTTTTACCAATGCATAAAATGCATGGAGAAGTCATTTCGGATGACTGGTCCTCAGTGTTGTGAGAACGATGACTGGTTAAAATTTTTGGTGGTTTCTTGTTCAGTCCATAGGCCTACATCATGTGGCAAACCGGTGAGCATGTGGCTCTATTAGTATAGGAGATACCTGAAAACATATCACACTTTTCATCATAGTGCTTTTACCAATGCATAAAATGCATGGAGAAGTCATTTCGAATGACTGGTCCTCAGTGTTGTGAGAACGATGACTGGTTAAAATTTTTGGTGGTTTCTTGTTCAGTCCATAGGCCTACATCATGTGGCAAACCGGTGAGCATGTGGCTCTATTAGTATAGGAGATACCTGAAAACATATCACACTTTTCATCATAGTGCTTTTACCAATGCATAAAATGCATGGAGAAGTCATTTCGAACGACTGGTCCTCAGTGTTGTGAGAACGATGACTGGTTAATATTTTTGGTGGTTTCTTGTTCAGTCCATAGGCCTACATCATGTGGCAAACCGGTGAGCATGTGGCTCTATTAGTATAGGAGATACCTGAAAACATATCACACTTTTCATCATAGTGCTTTTACCAATGCATAAAATGCATGGAGAAGTCATTTCGAATGACTGGTCCTCAGTGTTGTGAGAACGATGACTGGTTAAAATTTTTGGTGGTTTCTTGTTCAGTCCATAGGCCTACATCATGTGGCAAACCGGTGAGCATGTGGCTCTATTAGTATAGGAGATACCTGAAAACATATCACACTTTTCATCATAGTGCTTTTACCAATGCATAAAATGCATGGAGAAGTCATTTCGAATGACTGGTCCTCAGTGTTGTGAGAACGATGACTGGTTAAAATTTTTGGTGGTTTCTTGTTCAGTCCATAGGCCTACATCATGTGGCAAACCGGTGAGCATGTGGCTCTATTAGTATAGGAGATACCTGAAAACATATCACACTTTTCATCATAGTGCTTTTACCAATGCATAAAATGCATGGAGAAGTCATTTCGAACGACTGGTCCTCAGTGTTGTGAGAACGATGACTGGTTAAAATTTTTGGTGGTTTCTTGTTCAGTCCATAGGCCTACATCATGTGGCAAACCGGTGAGCATGTGGCTCTATTAGTATAGGAGATACCTGAAAACATATCACACTTTTCATCATAGTGCTTTTACCAATGCATAAAATGCATGGAGAAGTAATTTCGAATGACTGGTCCTCAGTGTTGTGAGAACGATGACTGGTTAAAATTTTTGGTGGTTTCTTGTTCAGTCCATAGGCCTACATCATGTGGCAAACCGGTGAGCATGTGGCTCTATTAGTATAGTAGATACCTGAAAACATATCACACTTTTCATCATAGTGCTTTTACCAATGCATAAAATGCATGGAGAAGTCATTTCGAATGACTGGTCCTCAGTGTTGTGAGAACGATGACTGGTTAAAATTTTTGGTGGTTTCTTGTTCAGTCCATAGGCCTACATCATGTGGCAAACCGGTGAGCATGTGGCTCTATTAGTATAGGAGATACCTGAAAACATATCACACTTTTCATCATAGTGCTTTTACCAATGCATAAAATGCATGGAGAAGTCATTTCGAATGACTGGTCCTCAGTGTTGTGAGAACGATGACTGGTTAAAATTTTTGGTGGTTTCTTGTTCAGTCCATAGGCCTACATCATGTGGCAAACCGGTGAGCATGTGGCTCTATTAGTATAGGAGATACCTGAAAACATATCACACTTTTCATCATAGTGCTTTTACCAATGCATAAAATGCATGGAGAAGTCATTTCGAATGACTGGTCCTCAGTGTTGTGAGAACGATGACTGGTTAAAATTTTTGGTGGTTTCTTGTTCAGTCCATAGGCCTACATCATGTGGCA
>NW_027193899.1:0-41098 GCF_032444005.1 Ranitomeya imitator | reverse complement strand
AGAGTGTAGAGTGTATGGTATAGAGTGTAGGGTGTAGAGTGTAGGGTATAGAGTGTATGTTATAGAGTGTAGGGTATAGAGTGTAGGGTAGAGAGTGTAGAGTGTAGGGTATAGAGTGTAGGGTATAGAGTGTAGGGTATAGAGTGTAGAGTGTAGGGATTAGAGTGTAGGGTATAGAGTGTAGTGTGTAGAGTGTAGGGTATAGAGTGTAGAGTGTAGGGTATAGAGTGTATGGTATAGAGTGTAGGGTATAGAGTGTAGGGTGTAGAGTGTAGGGTATAGAGTGTAGGGTATAGAGTGTAGGGTATAGAGTGTAGCGAATAGAGTGTAGAGTGTAAGGTATAGAGTGTAGAGTATAGGGTATAGAGTGTAGGGTATAGAGTGTAGAGTGTAGGGATTAGAGTGTAGGGTATAGAGTGTAGGGTGTAGAGTGTAGGGTATAGAGTGTAGAGTGTAGGGTATAGAGTGTATGGTATAGAGTGTAGGGTATAGAGTGTAGGGTGTAGAGTGTAGGGTATAGAGTGTAGGGTATAGAGTGTAGGGTATAGAGTGTAAGGTATAGAGTGTAGGGAATAGAGTGTAGAGTGTAAGGTATAGAGTGTAGAGTGTAGGGTATAGAGTGTAGGGTATAGACTGTAGGGTATAGAGTGTAGGGTATAGAGTGTAGGGTATAGAGTGTAGGGTATAGAGTGTAGGGTATAGAGTGTAGAGTGTAGAGTATAGTGTGTAGGGTATAGAGTGCAGGGTGTAGAGTGTAGGGTATAGAGTGTAGGGTATAGAATGTAGAGTGTAGGGTATAGAGTGTATGCTATAGAGTGTATGGTGTAGAGTGTATGGTATAGAGTGTAGGGTATAGAGTGTAGAGTGTAGGGTGTAGAGCGTAGGGTATAGAGTGTATGTTATAGAGTGTAGGGAATAGAGTGTAGAGTGTAGGGTATAGAGTTTAGAGTGTAGGGTATAGAGTGTAGGGTATAGAGTGTAAGGTATAGAGTGTAGGGTGTAGAGTGTAGGGTATAGATTGTAGGGTATAGAGTGTAGGGTATAGAGTGTACGGTATAGAGTGTAGGGTATGGAGTGTATGGTCTAGAGTGTAGGGTATAGAGTGTAGAGTGTAGGGTATAGAGTGTAGGGTATAGAGTGTAGGGTATAGAGTGTAGGGTATAGAGTGTAGAGTGCAGGGTATAGAGTTTAGAGTGTAGGGTATAGAGTGTAGTGTGTAGAGTGTAGGGTATAGAGTGTAGAGTGTAGGGTATAGAGTGTATGGTATAGAGTGTAGGGTATAGAGTGTAGGGTGTAGAGTGTAAGGTATTGAGTGTAGGGTATAGAGTGTAGGGTATAGAGTGTAGGGAATAGAGTGTAGAGTGTAAGTATAGAGTGTAGAGTATAGGGTATAGAGTGTAGGGTATAGAGTGTAGAGTGTAGGGATTAGAGTGTAGGGTATAGAGTGTAGGGTGTAGAGTGTAGGGTATAGAGTGTAGAGTGTAGGGTATAGAGTGTATGGTATAGAGTGTAGGGTATAGAGTGTAGGGTGTAGAGTGTAGGGTATAGAGTGTAGGGTATAGAGTGTAGGGTATAGAGTGTAAGGTATAGAGTGTAGGGAATAGAGTGTAGAGTGTAAGGTATAGAGTGTAGAGTGTAGGGTATAGAGTGTAGGGTATAGAGTGTAGGGTATAGAGTGTAGGGTATAGAGTGTAGGGTATAGAGTGTAGGGTATAGAGTGTAGGGTATAGAGTGTAGAGTGTAGAGTATAGTGTGTAGGGTATAGAGTGCAGGGTGTAGAGTGTAGGGTATAGAGTGTAGGGTATAGAATGTAGAGTGTAGGGTATAGAGTGTATGCTATAGAGTGTATGGTGTAGAGTGTATGGTATAGAGTGTAGGGTATAGATTGTAGGGTATAGAGTGTAGGGTATAGAGTGTACGGTATAGAGTGTAGGGTATGGAGTGTATGGTCTAGAGTGTAGGGTATAGAGTGTAGAGTGTAGGGTATAGAGTGTAGGGTATAGAGTGTAGGGTATAGAGTGTAGGGTATAGAGTGTAGGGTATAGAGTGTAGAGTGCAGGGTATAGAGTTTAGAGTGTAGGGTATAGAGTGTAGGGTATAGAGTGTAAGGTATAGAGTGTAGGGTGTAGAGTGTAGGGTATAGAGTGTAGGGTATAGGGTGTAGGGTATAGAGTGTAGGGTATAGAGTGTAGGGTACAGAGTGTATGGTATAGAGTGTAGGGTATAGAGTGTAGGGTATAGAGTGTATGGTATAGAGTGTAGGGTATAGAGTGTAGGGTATAGAGTGTATGTTATAGAGTGTAGGGTATAGAGCGTAGAGTGTAGGGTATAGAGTGTAGAGTGTAGAGTGTAGGGTATAGAGTGTAGAGTGTAGGGTATAGAGTGTAGAGTGTAGGGTATAGAGTTTAGAGTGTAGGGTATAGAGTGTAGGGTATAGAGTGTAAGGCGTAGAGTGTAGGGTATAGAGTGTAGGGTATAGAGTGTAGGGTATAGAGTGTAGGGTATAGAGTGTATGGTATAGAGTGTAGAGTGTAGGGTATAGAGTTTAGAGTGTAGGGTATAGAGTGTAAGGTATAGAGTGTAGGGTGTAGAGTGTAGGGTATAGAGTGTAGGGTATAGAGTGTATGGTATAGAGTGTACGGTATAGAGTGTAGGGTATAGAGTGTATGGTATAGAGTGTAGGGTATAGAGTGTAGGGTATAGAGTGTAGGGTATAGAGTGTATGGTATAGATTGTAGGGTATAGAGTGTAGGGTGTAGAGTGTATGTTATAGAGTGTAGGGTATAGAGTGTAGGGTATAGAGTTTAGAGTGTAGGGTATAGAGAGTAGGGTATAGAGTGTAAGGTATAGAGTGTAGGGTGTAGAGTGTAGGGTATAGAGTGTAGGGCATAGGGTGTAGGGTATAGAGTGTAGGGTATAGAGTGTAGAGTGTAGGGTATAGAGTGTAGGGTATAGAGTGTAGGGTATAGAGTGTAGAGTGTAGGGTATAGAGTGTAGGGTATTGAGTGTAGGGTATAGAGTGTAGGGTATAGAGTGTAGGGTATAGAGTGTAGAGTTTAGGGTATAGAGTGTAGAGTGTAGGGTATAGAGTGTAGGGTATAGAGTGTAGGGTATAGAGTGTAGGGTAGAGAGTGTAGAGTGTAGGATATAGAGTGTAGGGTATAGAGTGTAGGGTATAGAGTGTAGAGTGTAGGGATTAAAGTGTAGGGTATAGAGTGTAGGGTGTAGAGTGTAGGGTATAGAGTGTAGAGTGTAGGGTATAGAGTGTATGATATAGAGTGTAGGGTATAGAGTGTAGGGTGTAGAGTGTAGGGTATAGAGTGTTGGGCATAGAGTGTAGGGTATAGAGTGTAGGGTATAGAGTGTAGAGTGTAGGGTATAGAGTGTATGGTATAGAGTGTAGGATATAGAGTGTAGGGTATAGAGTGTAGGGCAAAGAGTGTAGGGTATAGAGTGTAGGGTATAGAGTGTAGGGTATAGAGTGTAGGGTATAGAGTGTAGGGTATATAGTGTAGAGTGTAGGGTATAGAGTGTAGGGTATAGAGTGTAGGGCAAAGAGTGTAGGGTATAGAGTGTAGGGTATAGAGTGTAGGGTATAGAGTGTAGGGTATAGAGTGTAGGGTATATAGTGTAGAGTGTAGGGTATAGAGTGTAGGGTATAGAGTGTAGGGTATAGAGTGTAGGGTATATAGTGTAGAGTGTAGGGTATAGAGTGTAGGGTATAGAGTGTAGGGTATAGAGTGTAGGGTATAGAGTGCAGGGTATAGAGTGTAGAGTGTAGGGTATAGAGTGTAGAGTGTAGGGTATAGAGTGTAGGGTATAGAGTGTAGGGTATAGAGTGTAGAGTGTAGGGTATAGAGTGTAGGGTATAGAGTGTAGGGAGTAGAGTGTAGGGTATAGAGTGTAGGGTTCAGAGTGTAGGGTATAGAGTGTAGGGTATAGAGTGTATGGTATAGAGTGTAGGGTATAGAGTGTAGGGTATAGAGTGTAGGGTATAGAGTGTAGGGTATAGAGTGTAGAGTGTAGGGTATAGAGTGTAGGGTATAGAGTGTAGGGTAGAGAGTGTAGGGTATAGAGTGTAGGGTATAGAGTGTAGAGTGTAGGGTATAGTGTGTAGGGTATAGAGTGCAGGGTGTAGAGTGTAGGGTATGGAGTGTAGGGTATAGAGTGTAGAGTGTAGGGTATAGAGTGTATGCTATAGAGTGTATGGTGTAGAGTGTATGGTATAGAGTGTAGGGTATAGAGTGTAGAGTGTATGGTATAGAGTGTAGGGTGTAGAGTGTAGGGTATAGAGTGTATGTTATAGAGTGTAGGGTATAGAGTGTAGGGTAGAGAGTGTAGAGTGTAGGGAATAGAGTGTAGGGTATAGAGTGTAGGGTATAGAGTGTAGAGTGTAGGGATTAGAGTGTAGGGTATAGAGTGTAGTGTGTAGAGTGTAGGGTATAGAGTGTAGAGTGTAGGGTATAGAGTGTATGGTATAGAGTGTAGGGTATAGAGTGTAGGGTGTAGAGTGTAGGGTATAGAGTGTAGGGTATAGAGTGTAGGGTATAGAGTGTAGGGAATAGAGTGTAGAGTGTAAGGTATAGAGTGTAGAGTATAGGGTATAGAGTGTAGGGTATAGAGTGTAGAGTGTAGGGATTAGAGTGTAGGGTATAGAGTGTAGGGTGTAGAGTGTAGGGTATAGAGTGTAGAGTGTAGGGTATAGAGTGTATGGTATAGAGTGTAGGGTATAGAGTGTAGGGTGTAGAGTGTAGGGTATAGAGTGTAGGGTATAGAGTGTAGGGTATAGAGTGTAAGGTATAGAGTGTAGGGAATAGAGTGTAGAGTGTAAGGTATAGAGTGTAGAGTGTAGGGTATAGAGTGTAGGGTATAGACTGTAGGGTATAGACTGTAGGGTATAGAGTGTAGGGTATAGAGTGTAGGGTATAGAGTGTAGGGTATAGAGTGTAGGGTATAGAGTGTAGAGTGTAGAGTATAGTGTGTAGGGTATAGAGTGCAGGGTGTAGAGTGTAGGGTATAGAGTGTAGGGTATAGAATGTAGAGTGTAGGGTATAGAGTGTATGCTATAGAGTGTATGGTGTAGAGTGTATGGTATAGAGTGTAGGGTATAGAGTGTAGAGTGTAGGGTATAGAGTGTAGGGTATAGAGTGTATGTTATAGAGTGTAGGGTATAGAGTGTAGAGTGTAGGGTATAGAGTTTAGAGTGTAGGGTATAGAGTGTAAGGTATAGAGTGTAGGGTGTAGAGTGTAGGGTATAGATTGTAGGGTATAGAGTGTAGGGTATAGAGTGTACGGTATAGAGTGTAGGGTATGGAGTGTATGGTCTAGAGTGTAGGGTATATAGTGTAGAGTGTAGGGTATAGAGTGTTGGGTATAGAGTGTAGGGTATAGAGTGTAGGGTATAGAGTGTAGAGTGCAGGGTATAGAGTTTAGAGTGTAGGGTATAGAGTGTAGTGTGTAGAGTGTAGGGTATAGAGTGTAGAGTGTAGGGTATAGAGTGTATGGTATAGAGTGTAGGGTATAGAGTGTAGGGTGTAGAGTGTAGGGTATTGAGTGTAGGGTATAGAGTGTAGGGTATAGAGTGTAGGGAATAGAGTGTAGAGTGTAAGTATAGAGTGTAGAGTATAGGGTATAGAGTGTAGGGTATAGAGTGTAGAGTGTAGGGATTAGAGTGTAGGGTATAGAGTGTAGGGTGTAGAGTGTAGGGTATAGAGTGTAGAGTGTAGGGTATAGAGTGTATGGTATAGAGTGTAGGGTATAGAGTGTAGGGTGTAGAGTGTAGGGTATAGAGTGTAGGGTATAGAGTGTAGGGTATAGAGTGTAAGGTATAGAGTGTAGGGAATAGAGTGTAGAGTGTAAGGTATAGAGTGTAGAGTGTAGGGTATAGAGTGTAGGGTATAGAGTGTAGGGTATAGAGTGTAGGGTATAGAGTGTAGGGTATAGAGTGTAGGGTATAGAGTGTAGGGTATAGAGTGTAGAGTGTAGAGTATAGTGTGTAGGGTATAGAGTGCAGGGTGTAGAGTGTAGGGTATAGAGTGTAGGGTATAGAATGTAGAGTGTAGGGTATAGAGTGTATGCTATAGAGTGTATGGTGTAGAGTGTATGGTATAGAGTGTAGGGTATAGAGTGTAGAGTGTAGGGTATAGAGTGTAGGGTATAGAGTGTATGTTATAGAGTGTAGGGTATAGAGTGTAGAGTGTAGGGTATAGAGTTTAGAGTGTAGGGTATAGAGTGTAGGGTATAGAGTGTAAGGTATAGAGTGTAGGGTGTAGAGTGTAGGGTATAGATTGTAGGGTATAGAGTGTAGGGTATAGAGTGTACGGTATAGAGTGTAGGGTATGGAGTGTATGGTCTAGAGTGTAGGGTATAGAGTGTAGAGTGTAGGGTATAGAGTGTAGGGTATAGAGTGTAGGGTATAGAGTGTAGGGTATAGAGTGTAGAGTGCAGGGTATAGAGTTTAGAGTGTAGGGTATAGAGTGTAGGGTATAGAGTGTAAGGTATAGAGTGTAGGGTGTAGAGTGTAGGGTATAGAGTGTAGGGTATAGGGTGTAGGGTATAGAGTGTAGGGTATAGAGTGTAGGGTACAGAGTGTATGGTATAGAGTGTAGGGTATAGAGTGTAGGGTATAGAGTGTATGGTATAGAGTGTAGGGTATAGAGTGTAGGGTATAGAGTGTAGGGTATAGAGTGTAGAGTGTAGAGTGTAGGGTATAGAGTGTAGAGTGTAGGGTATAGAGTGTAGAGTGTAGGGTATAGAGTTTAGAGTGTAGGGTATAGAGTGTAGGGTATAGAGTGTAAGGTGTAGAGTGTAGGGTATAGAGTGTAGGGTATAGAGTGTAGGGTATAGAGTGTAGGGTATAGAGTGTATGGTATAGAGTGTAGAGTGTAGGGTATAGAGTTTAGAGTGTAGGGTATAGAGTGTAAGGTATAGAGTGTAGGGTGTAGAGTGTAGGGTATAGAGTGTAGGGTATAGAGTGTATGGTATAGAGTGTACGGTATAGAGTGTAGGGTATAGAGTGTATGGTATAGAGTGTAGGGTATAGAGTGTAGGGTATAGAGTGTAGGGTATAGAGTGTATGGTATAGATTGTAGGGTATAGAGTGTAGGGTGTAGAGTGTATGTTATAGAGTGTAGGGTATAGAGTGTAGGGTATAGAGTTTAGAGTGTAGGGTTTAGAGAGTAGGGTATAGAGTGTAAGGTATAGAGTGTAGGGTGTAGAGTGTAGGGTATAGAGTGTAGGGCATAGGGTGTAGGGTATAGAGTGTAGGGTATAGAGTGTAGAGTGTAGGGTATAGAGTGTAGGGTATAGAGTGTAGGGTATAGAGTGTAGAGTGTAGGGTATAGAGTGTAGGGTATTGAGTGTAGGGTATAGAGTGTAGGGTATAGAGTGTAGGGTATAGAGTGTAGAGTTTAGGGTATAGAGTGTAGAGTGTAGGGTATAGAGTGTAGGGTATAGAGTGTAGGGTATAGAGTGTAGGGTAGAGAGTGTAGAGTGTAGGGATTAAAGTGTAGGGTATAGAGTGTAGGGTGTAGAGTGTAGGGTATAGAGTGTAGAGTGTAGGGTATAGAGTGTATGATATAGAGTGTAGGGTATAGAGTGTAGGGTGTAGAGTGTAGGGTATAGAGTGTTGGGCATAGAGTGTAGGGTATAGAGTGTAGGGTATAGAGTGTAGAGTGTAGGGTATAGAGTGTATGGTATAGAGTGTAGGATATAGAGTGTAGGGTATAGAGTGTAGGGCAAAGAGTGTAGGGTATAGAGTGTAGGGTATAGAGTGTAGGGTATAGAGTGTAGGGTATAGAGTGTAGGGTATATTGTGTAGAGTGTAGGGTATAGAGTGTAGGGTATAGAGTGTAGGGCAAAGAGTGTAGGGTATAGAGTGTAGGGTATAGAGTGTAGGGTATAGAGTGTAGGGTATAGAGTGTAGGGTATATAGTGTAGAGTGTAGGGTATAGAGTGTAGGGTATAGAGTGTAGGGTATAGAGTGTAGGGTATATAGTGTAGAGTGTAGGGTATAGAGTGTAGGGTATAGAGTGTAGGGTATAGAGTGTAGGGTATAGAGTGCAGGGTATAGAGTGTAGAGTGTAGGGTATAGAGTGTAGAGTGTAGGGTATAGAGTGTAGGGTATAGAGTGTAGGGTATAGAGTGTAGAGTGTAGGGTATAGAGTGTAGGGTATAGAGTGTAGGGAGTAGAGTGTAGGGTATAGAGTGTAGGGTTCAGAGTGTAGGGTATAGAGTGTAGGGTATAGAGTGTATGGTATAGAGTGTAGGGTATAGAGTGTAGGGTATAGAGTGTAGGGTATAGAGTGTAGGGTATAGAGTGTAGAGTGTAGGGTATAGAGTGTAGGGTATAGAGTGTAGGGTAGAGAGTGTAGAGTGTAGGGTATAGAGTGTAGGGTATAGAGTGTAGGGTATAGAGTGTAGAGTGTCGGGATTAGAGTGTAGGGTATAGAGTGTAGGATGTAGAGTGTAGGGTATAGAGTGTAGAGTGTAGGGTATAGAGTGTATGGTATAGAGTGTAGGGTATAGAGTGTAGGGTGTAGAGTGTAGGGTATAGAGTGTAGGGTATAGAGTGTATGGTATAGAGTGTAGGGTATAGAGTGTAGGGTATAGAGTGTAGGGAATAGAGTGTAGAGTGTAAGGTATAGAGTGTAGAGTGTAGGGTATAGAGTGTAGGGTATAGACTGTAGGGTATAGAGTGTAGGGTATAGAGTGTAGGGTATAGATTGTAGAGTGTAGGCTATAGAGTGTAGGGTATAGAGTGTAGAGTGTAGGGTATAGAGTGTAGGGTATAGAGTGTAGGGTATAGAGTGTAGGGCATAGAGTGTAGGGTATAGAGTGTAGGGTATAGAGTGTAGAGTGTAGGGTATAGAGTGTAGGGTATAGAGTGTAGGGTATAGAGTGTAGAGTGTAGGGCATCGAGTGTAGAGTGTAGGGAATAGAGTGTAGGGCATAGAGTGTAGGGTATAGAGTGTAGAGTGTAGGGTATAGAGTGTAGAGTGTAGGGTATAGAGTGTAGGGTATAGAGTGTAGGGTAGAGAGTGTAGGGTAGAGAGTGTAGAGTGTAGGGTATAGAATGTAGGGTATAGAGTGTAGGGTATAGATTGTAGAGTGTAGGGATTATAGTGTAGTGTATAGAGTGTAGGGTGTAGAGTGTAGGGTATAGAGTGTAGAGTGTAGGGTATAGAGTGTATGGTATAGAGTGTAGGGTATAGAGTGTGGGGTGTAGAGTGTAGGGTATAGAGTGTAGTGTACAGAGTGTAGGGAATAGAGTGTAGAGTGTAAGGTATAGAGTGTAGAGTGTAGGGCATAGAGTGTAGAGTGTAGGGTATAGAGTGTAGGGTATAGAGTGTAGGGTATAGAGTGTAGGGTATAGAGTGTAGGGTATAGAGTGTAGAGTGTAGGGTATAGAGTGTAGAGTGTAGGGTATAGAGTGTAGAGTGTAGGGTATAGAGTGTAGGGTATAGAGTGTAGGGTATAGAGTGTAGGGTATAGAGTGTAGGGTATAGAGTGTAGAGTGTAGGGTATAGAGTGTAGAGTGTAGGGTATAGAGTGTAGGGTATAGTGTGCAGGGTATAGAGTGTAGGGTAGAGAGTGTAGAGTGTAGGGTATAGAGTGTAGGGTATAGAGTGTAGGGTATAGAGTGTAGAGTGTAGGGATTAGAGTGTAGGGTATAGAGTGTAGGGTATAGAGTGTAGGGTGTAGAGTGTAGGGTATAGAGTGTAGGGTATAGAGTGTAGGGTATAGAGTGTAGGGTATAGAGTGTAGGGAATAGAGTGTAGAGTGTAAGGTATAGAGTGTAGAGTGTAGGGTATAGAGTGTAAGGTATAGAGTGTAGAGTGTAGGGATTAGAGTGTAGGGTATAGAGTGTAGGGTGTAGAGTGTAGGGTATAGAGTGTAGAGTGTAGGGTATAGAGTGTATGGTATAGAGTGTAGGGTATAGAGTGTAGGGTGTAGAGTGTAGGGTATAGAGTGTAGGGTATAGAGTGTAGGGTATAGAGTGTAGGGAATAGAGTGTGGAGTGTAAGGTATAGAGTGTAGAGTGTAGGGTATAGAGTGTAGGGTATAGACTGTAGTGTATAGAGTGTAGGGTATAGAGTGTAGGGTATAGATTGTAGAGTGTAGGCTATAGAGTGTAGGGTATAGAGAGTAGAGTGTAGGGTATAGAGTGTAGGGTATAGAGTGTAGGGTATAGAGTGTAGGGTATAGAGTGTAGAGTGTAGGGTATAGTGTGTAGGGTATAGAGTGCAGGGTGTAGAGTGTAGGGGTATAGAGTGTAGGGTATAGAGTGTAGAGTGTAGGGTATAGAGTGTATGCTATAGAGTGTATGGTGTAGAGTGTATGGTATAGAGTGTAGGGTATAGAGTGTAGAGTGTATGGTATAGAGTGTAGGGTTTAGAGTGTAGGGTATAGAGTGTATGTTATAGAGTGTAGGGGATAGAGTGTAGGGTACAGAGTGTAGAGTGTAGGGTATAGAGTGTAGGGTATAGAGTGTAGAGTGTAGGGATTAGAGTGTAGGGTATAGAGTGTATGCTATAGAGTGTATGGTGTAGAGTGTATGGTATAGAGTGTAGGGTATAGAGTGTAGAGTGTATGGTATAGAGTGTAGGGTGTAGAGTGTAGGGTATAGAGTGTATGCTATAGAGTGTATGGTGTAGAGTGTATGGTATAGAGTGTAGGGTATAGAGTGTAGAGTGTATGGTATAGAGTGTAGGGTGTAGAGTGTAGGGTATAGAGTGTATGTTATAGAGTGTAGGGTATAGAGTGTAGGGTATAGAGTGTAGAGTGTAGGGTATAGAGTGTAGAGTGTAGGGTATAGAGTGTAGGGTATAGAGTGTAGGGTATAGAGTGTAGGGTATAGAGTGTAGGGTATAGAGTGTAGAGTGTAGGGTATAGAGTGTAGAGTGTAGGGTATAGAGTGTAGGGTATAGTGTGCAGGGTATAGAGTGTAGGTTAGAGAGTGTAGTGTGTAGGGTATAGAGTGTAGGGTATAGAGTGTAGGGTATAGAGTGTAGAGTGTAGGGATTAGAGTGTAGGGTATAGAGTGTAGGGTATAGAGTGTAGGGTGTAGAGTGTAGGGTATAGAGTGTAGGGTATAGAGTGTAGGGTATAGAGTGTAGGGTATAGAGTGTAGGGAATAGAGTGTAGAGTGTAAGGTATAGAGTGTAGAGTGTAGGGTATAGAGTGTAAGGTATAGAGTGTAGAGTGTAGGGATTAGAGTGTAGGGTATAGAGTGTAGGGTGTAGAGTGTAGGGTATAGAGTGTAGAGTGTAGGGTATAGAGTGTATGGTATAGAGTGTAGGGTATAGAGTGTAGGGTGTAGAGTGTAGGGTATAGAGTGTAGGGTATAGAGTGTGAGGTATAGAGTGTAGGGAATAGAGTGTGGAGTGTAAGGTATAGAGTGTAGAGTGTAGGGTATAGAGTGTAGGGTATAGACTGTAGGGTATAGAGTGTAGGGTATAGAGTGTAGGGTATAGATTGTAGAGTGTAGGCTATAGAGTGTAGGGTATAGAGAGTAGAGTGTAGGGTATAGAGTGTAGGGTATAGAGTGTAGGGTATAGAGTGTAGGGTATAGAGTGTAGAGTGTAGGGTATAGTGTGTAGGGTATAGAGTGCAGGGTGTAGAGTGTAGAGTATAGAGTGTAGGGTATAGAGTGTAGAGTGTAGGGTATAGAGTGTATGCTATAGAGTGTATGGTGTAGAGTGTATGGTATAGAGTGTAGGGTATAGAGTGTAGAGTGTATGGTATAGAGTGTAGGGTGTAGAGTGTAGGGTATAGAGTGTATGTTATAGAGTGTAGGGTATAGAGTGTAGGGTAGAGAGTGTAGAGTGTAGGGTATAGAGTGTAGGGTATAGAGTGTAGGGTATAGAGTGTAGAGTGTAGGGATTAGAGTGTAGGGTATAGAGTGTAGTGTGTAGAGTGTAGGGTATAGAGTGTAGAGTGTAGGGTATAGAGTGTAGGGTATAGAGTGTAGGGTATAGAGTGTAGGGTATAGAGTGTAGAGTGTAGGGTATAGTGTGTAGGGTATAGAGTGCAGGGTGTAGAGTGTAGGGTATAGAGTGTAGGGTATAGAGTGTAGAGTGTAGGGTATAGAGTGTATGCTATAGAGTGTATGGTGTAGAGTGTATGGTATAGAGTGTAGGGTATAGAGTGTAGAGTGTATGGTATAGAGTGTAGGGTGTAGAGTGTAGGGTATAGAGTGTATGTTATAGAGTGTAGGGTATAGAGTGTAGGGTAGAGAGTGTAGAGTGTAGGGTATAGAGTGTAGGGTATAGAGTGTAGGGTATAGAGTGTAGAGTGTAGGGATTAGAGTGTAGGGTATAGAGTGTAGTGTGTAGAGTGTAGGGTATAGAGTGTAGAGTGTAGGGTATAGAGTGTATGGTATAGAGTGTAGGGTATAGAGTGTAGAGTGTAGGGTATAGAGTGTAGGGTATAGAGTGTAGGGTATAGAGTGTAGGGAATAGAGTGTAGAGTGTAAGGTATAGAGTGTAGAGTATAGGGTATAGAGTGTAGGGTATAGAGTGTAGAGTGTAGGGATTAGAGTGTAGGGTATAGAGTGTAGGGTGTAGAGTGTAGGGTATAGAGTGTAGAGTGTAGGGTATAGAGTGTATGGTATAGAGTGTAGGGTATAGAGTGTAGGGTGTAGAGTGTAGGGTATAGAGTGTAGGGTATAGAGTGTAGGGTATAGAGTGTAAGGTATAGAGTGTAGGGAATAGAGTGTAGAGTGTAAGGTATAGAGTGTAGAGTGTAGGGTATAGAGTGTAGGGTATAGACTGTAGGGTATAGAGTGTAGGGTATAGAGTGTAGGGTATAGAGTGTAGGGTATAGAGTGTAGGGTATAGAGTGTAGGGTATAGAGTGTAGGGTATAGAGTGTAGAGTGTAGGGTATAGTGTGTAGGGTATAGAGTGCAGGGTGTAGAGTGTAGGGTATAGAGTGTAGGGTATAGAATGTAGAGTGTAGGGTATAGAGTGTATGCTATAGAGTGTATGGTGTAGAGTGTATGGTATAGAGTGTAGGGTATAGAGTGTAGAGTGTAGGGTATAGAGTGTAGGGTATAGAGTGTATGTTATAGAGTGTAGGGTATAGAGTGTAGAGTGTAGGGTATAGAGTTTAGAGTGTAGGGTATAGAGTGTAGGGTATAGAGTGTAAGGTATAGAGTGTAGGGTGTAGAGTGTAGGGTATAGATTGTAGGGTATAGAGTGTAGGGTATAGAGTGTACGGTATAGAGTGTAGGGTATGGAGTGTATGGTCTAGAGTGTAGGGTATAGAGTGTAGAGTGTAGGGTATAGAGTGTAGGGTATAGAGTGTAGGGTATAGAGTGTAGGGTATAGAGTGTAGGGTATAGAGTGTAGAGTGCAGGGTATAGAGTTTAGAGTGTAGGGTATAGAGTGTAGGGTATAGAGTGTAAGGTATAGAGTGTAGGGTGT
The DNA here is from genome assembly GCF_032444005.1 of Ranitomeya imitator. Taxonomy (NCBI): domain Eukaryota; kingdom Metazoa; phylum Chordata; class Amphibia; order Anura; family Dendrobatidae; genus Ranitomeya; species Ranitomeya imitator. The sequence goes on along the minus strand of NW_027193899.1, from coordinate 27,673 downwards.
AGAGTGTAGGGTATAGAGTGTAGGGTATAGGGTGTAGGGTATAGAGTGTAGGGTATAGAGTGTAGGGTACAGAGTGTATGGTATAGAGTGTAGGGTATAGAGTGTAGGGTATAGAGTGTATGGTATAGAGTGTAGGGTATAGAGTGTAGGGTATAGAGTGTATGTTATAGAGTGTAGGGTATAGAGCGTAGAGTGTAGGGTATAGAGTGTAGAGTGTAGAGTGTAGGGTATAGAGTGTAGAGTGTAGGGTATAGAGTGTAGAGTGTAGGGTATAGAGTTTAGAGTGTAGGGTATAGAGTGTAGGGTATAGAGTGTAAGGTGTAGAGTGTAGGGTATAGAGTGTAGGGTATAGAGTGTAGGGTATAGAGTGTAGGGTATAGAGTGTAGGGTATAGAGTGTATGGTATAGAGTGTAGAGTGTAGGGTATAGAGTTTAGAGTGTAGGGTATAGAGTGTAAGGTATAGAGTGTAGGGTGTAGAGTGTAGGGTATAGAGTGTAGGGTATAGAGTGTATGGTATAGAGTGTACGGTATAGAGTGTAGGGTATAGAGTGTATGGTATAGAGTGTAGGGTATAGAGTGTAGGGTATAGAGTGTAGGGTATAGAGTGTATGGTATAGATTGTAGGGTATAGAGTGTAGGGTGTAGAGTGTATGTTATAGAGTGTAGGGTATAGAGTGTAGGGTATAGAGTTTAGAGTGTAGGGTATAGAGAGTAGGGTATAGAGTGTAAGGTATAGAGTGTAGGGTGTAGAGTGTAGGGTATAGAGTGTAGGGCATAGGGTGTAGGGTATAGAGTGTAGGGTATAGAGTGTAGAGTGTAGGGTATAGAGTGTAGGGTATAGAGTGTAGGGTATAGAGTGTAGAGTGTAGGGTATAGAGTGTAGGGTATTGAGTGTAGGGTATAGAGTGTAGGGTATAGAGTGTAGGGTATAGAGTGTAGAGTTTAGGGTATAGAGTGTAGAGTGTAGGGTATAGAGTGTAGGGTATAGAGTGTAGGGTATAGAGTGTAGGGTAGAGAGTGTAGAGTGTAGGATATAGAGTGTAGGGTATAGAGTGTAGGGTATAGAGTGTAGAGTGTAGGGATTAAAGTGTAGGGTATAGAGTGTAGGGTGTAGAGTGTAGGGTATAGAGTGTAGAGTGTAGGGTATAGAGTGTATGATATAGAGTGTAGGGTATAGAGTGTAGGGTGTAGAGTGTAGGGTATAGAGTGTTGGGCATAGAGTGTAGGGTATAGAGTGTAGGGTATAGAGTGTAGAGTGTAGGGTATAGAGTGTATGGTATAGAGTGTAGGGTATAGAGTGTAGGGTATAGAGTGTAGGGCAAAGAGTGTAGGGTATAGAGTGTAGGGTATAGAGTGTAGGGTATAGAGTGTAGGGTATAGAGTATAGGGTATATAGTGTAGAGTGTAGGGTATAGAGTGTAGGGTATAGAGTGTAGGGCAAAGAGTGTAGGGTATAGAGTGTAGGGTATAGAGTGTAGGGTATAGAGTGTAGGGTATAGAGTGTAGGGTATATAGTGTAGAGTGTAGGGTATAGAGTGTAGGGTATAGCGTGTAGGGTATAGAGTGTAGGGTATATAGTGTAGAGTGTAGGGTATAGAGTGTAGGGTATAGAGTGTAGGGTATAGAGTGTAGGGTATAGAGTGCAGGGTATAGAGTGTAGAGTGTAGGGTATAGAGTGTAGAGTGTAGGGTATAGAGTGTAGGGTATAGAGTGTAGGGTATAGAGTGTAGGGTATAGAGTGTAGAGTGTAGGGTATAGAGTGTAGGGTATAGAGTGTAGGGAGTAGAGTGTAGGGTATAGAGTGTAGGGTTCAGAGTGTAGAGTATAGAGTGTAGGGTATAGAGTGTATGGTATAGAGTGTAGGGTATAGAGTGTAGGGTATAGAGTGTAGGGTATAGAGTGTAGAGTGTAGGGTATAGAGTGTAGGGTATAGAGTGTAGGGTAGAGAGTGTAGAGTGTAGGGTATAGAGTGTAGGGTATAGAGTGTAGGGTATAGAGTGTAGAGTGTCGGGATTAGAGTGTAGGGTATAGAGTGTAGGATGTAGAGTGTAGGGTATAGAGTGTAGAGTGTAGGGTATAGAGTGTATGGTATAGAGTGTAGGGTATAGAGTGTAGGGTGTAGAGTGTAGGGTATAGAGTGTAGGGTATAGAGTGTAGGGTATAGAGTGTAGGGTATAGAGTGTAGGGTATAGAGTGTAGGGAATAGAGTGTAGAGTGTAAGGTATAGAGTGTAGAGTGTAGGGTATAGAGTGTAGGGTATAGACTGTAGGGTATAGAGTGTAGGGTATAGAGTGTAGGGTATAGATTGTAGAGTGTAGGCTATAGAGTGTAGGGTATAGAGTGTAGAGTGTAGGGTATAGAGTGTAGGGTATAGAGTGTAGGGTATAGAGTGTAGGGTATAGAGTGTAGGGCATAGAGTGTAGGGTAAAGAGTGTAGGGTATAGAGTGTAGAGTGTAGGGTATAGAGTGTAGGGTATAGAGTGTAGGGTATAGAGTGTAGAGTGTAGGGCATCGAGTGTAGAGTGTAGGGTATAGAGTGTAGGGCATAGAGTGTAGGGTATAGAGTGTAGAGTGTAGGGTATAGAGTGTAGAGTGTAGGGTATAGAGTGTAGGGTATAGAGTGTAGGGTAGAGAGTGTAGGGTAGAGAGTGTAGAGTGTAGGGTATAGAGTGTAGGGTATAGAGTGTAGGGTATAGATTGTAGAGTGTAGGGATTATAGTGTAGTGTATAGAGTGTAGGGTGTAGAGTGTAGGGTATAGAGTGTAGAGTGTAGGGTATAGAGTGTATGGTATAGAGTGTAGGGTATAGAGTGTGGGGTGTAGAGTGTAGGGTATAGAGTGTAGGGTACAGAGTGTAGGGAATAGAGTGTAGAGTGTAAGGTATAGAGTGTAGAGTGTAGGGCATAGAGTGTAGAGTGTAGGGTATAGAGTGTAGGGTATAGAGTGTAGGGTATAGAGTGTAGGGTATAGAGTGTAGGGTATAGAGTGTAGAGTGTAGGGTATAGAGTGTAGAGTGTAGGGTGTAGAGTGTAGGGTATAGAGTGTAGGGTATAGAGTGTAGGGTATAGAGTGTAGGGTATAGAGTGTAGGGTATAGAGTGTAGAGTGTAGGGTATAGAGTGTAGAGTGTAGGGTATAGAGTGTAGGGTATAGTGTGCAGGGTATAGAGTGTAGGGTAGAGAGTGTAGAGTGTAGGGTATAGAGTGTAGGGTATAGAGTGTAGGGTATAGAGTGTAGAGTGTAGGGATTAGAGTGTAGGGTATAGAGTGTAGGGTATAGAGTGTATGGTATAGAGTGTAGGGTATAGAGTGTAGGGTATAGAGTGTAGGGCAAAGAGTGTAGGGTATAGAGTGTAGGGTATAGAGTGTAGGGTATAGAGTGTAGGGTATAGAGTGTAGGGTATATAGTGTAGAGTGTAGGGTATAGAGTGTAGGGTATAGAGTGTAGGGCAAAGAGTGTAGGGTATAGAGTGTAGGGTATAGAGTGTAGGGTATAGAGTGTAGGGTATAGAGTGTAGGGTATATAGTGTAGAGTGTAGGGTATAGAGTGTAGGGTATAGCGTGTAGGGTATAGAGTGTAGGGTATATAGTGTAGAGTGTAGGGTATAGAGTGTAGGGTATAGAGTGTAGGGTATAGAGTGTAGGGTATAGAGTGCAGGGTATAGAGTGTAGAGTGTAGGGTATAGAGTGTAGAGTGTAGGGTATAGAGTGTAGGGTATAGAGTGTAGGGTATAGAGTGTAGGGTATAGAGTGTAGAGTGTAGGGTATAGAGTGTAGGGTATAGAGTGTAGGGAGTAGAGTGTAGGGTATAGAGTGTAGGGTTCAGAGTGTAGAGTATAGAGTGTAGGGTATAGAGTGTATGGTATAGAGTGTAGGGTATAGAGTGTAGGGTATAGAGTGTAGGGTATAGAGTGTAGAGTGTAGGGTATAGAGTGTAGGGTATAGAGTGTAGGGTAGAGAGTGTAGAGTGTAGGGTATAGAGTGTAGGGTATAGAGTGTAGGGTATAGAGTGTAGAGTGTCGGGATTAGAGTGTAGGGTATAGAGTGTAGGATGTAGAGTGTAGGGGTATAGAGTGTAGAGTGTAGGGTATAGAGTGTATGGTATAGAGTGTAGGGTATAGAGTGTAGGGTGTAGAGTGTAGGGTATAGAGTGTAGGGTATAGAGTGTAGGGTATAGAGTGTAGGGTATAGAGTGTAGGGTATAGAGTGTAGGGAATAGAGTGTAGAGTGTAAGGTATAGAGTGTAGAGTGTAGGGTATAGAGTGTAGGGTATAGACTGTAGGGTATAGAGTGTAGGGTATAGAGTGTAGGGTATAGATTGTAGAGTGTAGGCTATAGAGTGTAGGGTATAGAGTGTAGAGTGTAGGGTATAGAGTGTAGGGTATAGAGTGTAGGGTATAGAGTGTAGGGTATAGAGTGTAGGGCATAGAGTGTAGGGTATAGAGTGTAGGGTATAGAGTGTAGAGTGTAGGGTATAGAGTGTAGGGTATAGAGTGTAGGGTATAGAGTGTAGAGTGTAGGGCATCGAGTGTAGAGTGTAGGGTATAGAGTGTAGGGCATAGAGTGTAGGGTATAGAGTGTAGGGTATAGAGTGTAGAGTGTAGGGGGTATAGAGTGTAGGGTATAGAGTGTAGGGTAGAGAGTGTAGGGTAGAGAGTGTAGAGTGTAGGGTATAGAGTGTAGGGTATAGAGTGTAGGGTATAGATTGTAGAGTGTAGGGATTATAGTGTAGTGTATAGAGTGTAGGGTGTAGAGTGTAGGGTATAGAGTGTAGAGTGTAGGGTATAGAGTGTATGGTATGGAGTGTAGGGTATAGAGTGTGGGGTGTAGAGTGTAGGGTACAGAGTGTAGGGAATAGAGTGTAGAGTGTAAGGTATAGAGTGTAGAGTGTAGGGCATAGAGTGTAGAGTGTAGGGTATAGAGTGTAGGGTAAGTGTAGGGTATAGAGTGTAGGGTATAGAGTGTAGGGTATAGAGTGTAGAGTGTAGGGTATAGAGTGTAGAGTGTAGGGTGTAGAGTGTAGGGTATAGAGTGTAGGGTATAGAGTGTAGGGTATAGAGTGTAGGGTATAGAGTGTAGGGTATAGAGTGTAGAGTGTAGGGTATAGAGTGTAGAGTGTAGGGTATAGAGTGTAGGGTATAGTGTGCAGGGTATAGAGTGTAGGGTAGAGAGTGTAGAGTGTAGGGTATAGAGTGTAGGGTATAGAGTGTAGGGTATAGAGTGTAGAGTGTAGGGATTAGAGTGTAGGGTATAGAGTGTAGGGTATAGAGTGTATGGTATAGAGTGTAGGGTTTAGAGTGTAGAGTGTAGGGTATAGAGTGTAGAGTGTAGGGTATAGAGTGTAGAGTGTAGGGTATAGAGTGTAGGGTATAGAGTGTAGGGTATAGAGTGTAGGGTATAGAGTGTAGAGTGTAGGGTATAGAGTGTAGAGTGTAGGGTATAGAGTGTAGGGTATAGAGTGTAGGGTATAGAGTGTAGGGTATAGAGTGTAGAGTGTAGGGTATAGAGTGTAGAGTGTAGGGTATAGAGTGTAGGGTATAGTGTGCAGGGTATAGAGTGTAGGGTAGAGAGTGTAGAGTGTAGGGTATAGAGTGTAGGGTATAGAGTGTAGGGTATAGAGTGTAGAGTGTAGGGATTAGAGTGTAGGGTATAGAGTGTAGGGTGTAGAGTGTAGGGTATAGAGTGTAGAGTGTAGGGTATAGAGTGTATGGTATAGAGTGTAGGGTATAGAGTGTAGGGTGTAGAGTGTAGGGTATAGAGTGTAGGGTATAGAGTGTAGGGTATAGAGTGTAAGGTATAGAGTGTAGGGAATAGAGTGTAGAGTGTAAGGTATAGAGTGTAGAGTGTAGGGTATAGAGTGTAGGGTATAGAGTGTAGAGTGTAGGGTATAGAGTGTAGGGTGTAGAGTGTAGGGTGTAGAGTGTAGGGTATAGAGTGTATGGTATAGAGTGTAGGGTATAGAGTGTAGGGTGTAGAGTGTAGGGTATAGAGTGTAGGGTATAGAGTGTAGGGTATAGAGTGTAGGGTATAGAGTGTAGGGAATAGAGTGTAGAGTGTAAGGTATAGAGTGTAGAGTGTAGGGTATAGAGTGTAGGGTATAGACTGTAGGGTATAGAGTGTAGGGTATAGAGTGTAGGGTATAGATTGTAGAGTGTAGGCTATAGAGTGTAGGGTATAGAGTGTAGATTGTAGGGTATAGAGTGTAGGGTATAGAGTGTAGGGTATAGAGTGTAGGGTATAGAGTGTAGAGTGTAGGGTATAGTGTGTAGGGTATAGGGTGCAGGGTGTAGAGTGTAGGGTATAGAGTGTAGGGTATAGAGTGTAGAGTGTAGGGTATAGAGTGTATGCTATAGAGTGTATGGTGTAGAGTGTAGGGATTAGAGTGTAGGGTATAGAGTGTAGGGTATAGAGTGTAGGGTATAGAGTGTAGGGTATAGAGTGTAGGGCATAGATTGTAGGGTATAGAGTGTAGGGTATAGAGTGTAGAGTGTAGGGTATAGAGTGTAGGGTATAGAGTGTAGGGTATAGAGTGTAGAGTGTAGGGCATCGAGTGTAGAGTGTAGGGTATAGAGTGTAGGGCATAGAGTGTAGGGTATAGAGTGTAGAGTGTAGGGTATAGAGTGTAGAGTGTAGGGTATAGAGTGTAGGGTATAGAGTGTAGGGTAGAGAGTGTAGGGTAGAGAGTGTAGAGTGTAGGGTATAGAGTGTAGGGTATAGAGTGTAGGGTATAGATTGTAGAGTGTAGGGATTATAGTGTAGTGTATAGAGTGTAGGGTGTAGAGTGTATGGTATAGAGTGTAGAGTGTAGGGTATAGAGTGTATGGTATAGAGTGTAGGGTATAGAGTGTGGGGTGTAGAGTGTAGGGTATAGAGTGTAGGGTACAGAGTGTAGGGAATAGAGTGTAGAGTGTAAGGTATAGAGTGTAGAGTGTAGGGCATAGAGTGTAGAGTGTAGGGTATAGAGTGTAGGGTATAGAGTGTAGGGTATAGAGTGTAGGGTATAGAGTGTAGGGTATAGAGTGTAGAGTGTAGGGTATAGAGTGTAGAGTGTAGGGTATAGAGTGTAGAGTGTAGGGTATAGAGTGTAGGGTATAGAGTGTAGGGTATAGAGTGTAGGGTATAGAGTGTATGGTATAGAGTGTAGAGTGTAGGGTATAGAGTGTAGAGTGTAGGGTATAGAGTGTAGGGTATAGTGTGCAGGGTATAGAGTGTAGGGTAGAGAGTGTAGAGTGTAGGGTATAGAGTGTAGGGTATAGAGTGTAGGGTATAGAGTGTAGAGTGTAGGGATTAGAGTGTAGGGTATAGAGTGTAGGGTATAGAGTGTAGGGTATAGAGTGTAGGGTTTAGAGTGTAGAGTGTAGGGTATAGAGTGTAGAGTGTAGGGTATAGAGTGTAGAGTGTAGGGTATAGAGTGTAGGGTATAGAGTGTAGGGTATAGAGTGTAGGGTATAGAGTGTAGAGTGTAGGGTATAGAGTGTAGAGTGTAGAGTATAGAGTGTAGGGTATAGAGTGTAGGGTATAGAGTGTAGGGTATAGAGTGTAGAGTGTAGGGTATAGAGTGTAGAGTGTAGGGTATAGAGTGTAGGGTATAGTGTGCAGGGTATAGAGTGTAGGGTAGAGAGTGTAGAGTGTAGGGTATAGAGTGTAGGGTATAGAGTGTAGGGTATAGAGTGTAGAGTGTAGGGATTAGAGTGTAGGGTATAGAGTGTAGGGTGTAGAGTGTAGGGTATAGAGTGTAGAGTGTAGGGTATAGAGTGTATGGTATAGAGTGTAGGGTATAGAGTGTAGGGTGTAGAGTGTAGGGTATAGAGTGTAGGGTATAGAGTGTAGGGTATAGAGTGTAAGGTATAGAGTGTAGGGAATAGAGTGTAGAGTGTAAGGTATAGAGTGTAGAGTGTAGGGTATAGAGTGTAGGGTATAGAGTGTAGAGTGTAGGGTATAGAGTGTAGGGTGTAGAGTGTAGGGTGTAGAGTGTAGGGTATAGAGTGTATGGTATAGAGTGTAGGGTATAGAGTGTAGGGTGTAGAGTGTAGGGTATAGAGTGTAGGGTATAGAGTGTAGGGTATAGAGTGTAGGGTATAGAGTGTAGGGAATAGAGTGTAGAGTGTAAGGTATAGAGTGTAGAGTGTAGGGTATAGAGTGTAGGGTATAGACTGTAGGGTATAGAGTGTAGGGTATAGAGTGTAGGGTATAGATTGTAGAGTGTAGGCTATAGAGTGTAGGGTATAGAGTGTAGATTGTAGGGTATAGAGTGTAGGGTATAGAGTGTAGGGTATAGAGTGTAGGGTATAGAGTGTAGAGTGTAGGGTATAGTGTGTAGGGTATAGAGTGCAGGGTGTAGAGTGTAGGGTATAGAGTGTAGGGTATAGAGTGTAGAGTGTAGGGTATAGAGTGTATGCTATAGAGTGTATGGTGTAGAGTGTAGGGATTAGAGTGTAGGGTATAGAGTGTAGGGTATAGAGTGTAGGGTATAGAGTGTAGAGTGTAGGGTATAGAGTGTAGGGTATAGAGTGTAGGGTATAGAGTGTAGGGCATAGAGTGTAGGGTATAGAGTGTAGGGTATAGAGTGTAGAGTGTAGGGTATAGAGTGTAGGGTATAGAGTGTAGGGTATAGAGTGTAGAGTGTAGGGTATAGAGTGTAGGGTATAGAGTGTAGGGTATAGAGTGTAGATTATAGAGTGTAGGGTATAGAGTGTAGGGTATAGAGTGTAGGGTATAGAGTGTAGGGTATAGAGTGCAGAGTGTAGGGTATAGAGTGTAGGGTATAGAGTGTAGGGTATAGAGTGTAGGGTATAGAGTGTAGAGTGTAGGGTATAGAGTGTAGGGTATAGAGTGTAGGGTATAGAGTGTAGAGTGTAGGGTATAGAGTGTAGGGTATAGAGTGTAGGGTATAGAGTGTAGTGCATAGAGTGTAGGGTATAGAGTGTAGGGTATAGAGTGTAGAGTGTAGGGTATAGAGTGTAGGGTATAGAGTGTAGGGTATAGAGTGTAGAGTGTAGGGTATAGAGTGTAGAGTGTACGGTATAGAGTGTAGGGTAGAGAGTGTAGGGTAGAGAGTGTAGGGTAGAGAGTGTAGAGTGTAGGGTATAGAGTGTAGGGTATAGAGTGTAGGGTATAGAGTGTAGAGTGTAGGGATTAGAGTGTAGGGTATAGCGTGTAGGGTGTAGAGTGTAGGGCATAGAGTGTAGAGTGTAGGGTATAGAGTGTATGGTATAGAGTGTAGGGTATAGAGTGTAGGGAATAGAGTGTAGAGTGTAGGGTATAGAGTGTAGGGTATAGAGTGTAGGGTATAGAGTGTAGGGTATAGAGTGTAGGGTATAGAGTGTAGGGAATAGAGTGTAGAGTGTAGGGTATAGAGTGTAGGGTATAGAGTGTAGGGTATAGAGTGTAGAGTGTAGGGTATAGAGTGTAGGGTATAGAGTGTAGGGTATAGAGTGTAGGGCATAGAGTGTAGGGTATAGAGTGTAGGGTATAGAGTGTAGGGTGTAGAGTGTAGGGTATAGAGTGTAGGGTATAGAGTGTAGAGTGTAGGGTATAGAGTGTAGGGTATAGAGTGTAGGGTATAGAGTGTAGGGCATAGAGTGTAGGGTATAGAGTGTAGGGTATAGAGTGTAGGGTGTAGAGTGTAGGGTATAGAGTGTAGGGTATAGAGTGTAGGGTATAGAGTGTAGGGTATAGAGTGTAGGGAATAGAGTGTAGAGTATAAGGTATAGAGTGTAGAGTGTAGGGTATAGAGTGTAGGGTATAGACTGTAGGGTATAGAGTGTAGGGTATAGAGTGTAGGGTATAGATTGTAGAGTGTAGGCTATAGAGTGTAGGGTATAGAGTGTAGATTGTAGGGTATAGAGTGTAGGGTATAGAGTGTAGGGTACAGAGTGTAGAGTGTAGGGTATAGTGTGTAGGGTATAGAGTGCAGGGTGTAGAGTGTAGGGTATAGAGTGTAGGGTATAGAGTGTAGAGTGTAGGGTATAGAGTGTATGCTATAGAGTGTATGGTGTAGAGTGTAGGGATTAGAGTGTAGGGTATAGAGTGTAGGGTATAGAGTGTAGGGTATAGAGTGTAGAGTGTAGGGTATAGAGTGTAGGGTATAGAGTGTAGGGTATAGAGTGTAGGGCATAGAGTGTAGGGTATAGAGTGTAGGGTATAGAGTGTAGAGTGTAGGGTATAGAGTGTAGGGTATAGAGTGTAGGGTATAGAGTGTAGAGTGTAGGGTATAGAGTGTAGGGTATAGAGTGTAGGGTATAGAGTGTAGATTATAGAGTGTAGGGTATAGAGTGTAGGGTATAGAGTGTAGGGTATAGAGTGTAGGGTATAGAGTGCAGAGTGTAGGGTATAGAGTGTAGGGTATAGAGTGTAGGGTATAGAGTGTAGGGTATAGAGTGTAGAGTGTAGGGTATAGAGTGTAGGGTATAGAGTGTAGGGTATAGAGTGTAGAGTGTAGGGTATAGAGTGTAGGGTATAGAGTGTAGGGTATAGAGTGTAGTGCATAGAGTGTAGGGTATAGAGTGTAGGGTATAGAGTGTAGAGTGTAGGGTATAGAGTGTAGGGTATAGAGTGTAGGGTATAGAGTGTAGAGTGTAGGGTATAGAGTGTAGAGTGTACGGTATAGAGTGTAGGGTAGAGAGTGTAGGGTAGAGAGTGTAGGGTAGAGAGTGTAGAGTGTAGGGTATAGAGTGTAGGGTATAGAGTGTAGGGTATAGAGTGTAGAGTGTAGGGATTAGAGTGTAGGGTATAGCGTGTAGGGTGTAGAGTGTAGGGCATAGAGTGTAGAGTGTAGGGTATAGAGTGTATGGTATAGAGTGTAGGGTATAGAGTGTAGGGAATAGAGTGTAGAGTGTAGGGTATAGAGTGTAGGGTATAGAGTGTAGGGTATAGAGTGTAGGGTATAGAGTGTAGGGTATAGAGTGTAGGGAATAGAGTGTAGAGTGTAGGGTATAGAGTGTAGGGTATAGAGTGTAGGGTATAGAGTGTAGAGTGTAGGGTATAGAGTGTAGGGTATAGAGTGTAGGGTATAGAGTGTAGGGCATAGAGTGTAGGGTATAGAGTGTAGGATATAGAGTGTAGAGTGTAGGGTATAGAGTGTAGGGTATAGAGTGTAGGGTATAGAGTGCAGAGTGTAGGGTATAGAGTGTAGGGTATAGACTGTAGGGTATAGAGTGTAGAGTATAGGGTATAGAGTGTAGGGTATAGAGTGTAGGGTATAGAGTGTAGGGTATAGAGTGTAGGGCATAGAGTGTAGGGTATAGAGTGTAGGGTATAGAGTGTATGGTATAGAGTGTAGAGTGTAGGGTATAGAGTTTAGAGTGTAGGGTATAGAGTGTAAGGTATAGAGTGTAGGGTGTAGAGTGTAGGGTATAGAGTGTAGGGTATAGAGTGTATGGTATAGAGTGTACGGTATAGAGTGTAGGGTATAGAGTGTATGGTATAGAGTGTAGGGTATAGAGTGTAGGGTATAGAGTGTAGGGTATAGAGTGTATGGTATAGATTGTAGGGTATAGAGTGTAGGGTGTAGAGTGTATGTTATAGAGTGTAGGGTATAGAGTGTAGGGTATAGAGTTTAGAGTGTAGGGTATAGAGAGTAGGGTATAGAGTGTAAGGTATAGAGTGTAGGGTGTAGAGTGTAGGGTATAGAGTGTAGGGCATAGGGTGTAGGGTATAGAGTGTAGGGTATAGAGTGTAGAGTGTAGGGTATAGAGTGTAGGGTATAGAGTGTAGGGTATAGAGTGTAGAGTGTAGGGTATAGAGTGTAGGGTATTGAGTGTAGGGTATAGAGTGTAGGGTATAGAGTGTAGGGTATAGAGTGTAGAGTTTAGGGTATAGAGTGTAGAGTGTAGGGTATAGAGTGTAGGGTATAGAGTGTAGGGTAGAGAGTGTAGAGTGTAGGATATAGAGTGTAGGGTATAGAGTGTAGGGTATAGAGTGTAGAGTGTAGGGATTAAAGTGTAGGGTATAGAGTGTAGGGTGTAGAGTGTAGGGTATAGAGTGTAGAGTGTAGGGTATAGAGTGTATGATATAGAGTGTAGGGTATAGAGTGTAGGGTGTAGAGTGTAGGGTATAGAGTGTTGGGCATAGAGTGTAGGGTATAGAGTGTAGTGTATAGAGTGTAGAGTGTAGGGTATAGAGTGTATGGTATAGAGTGTAGGGTATAGAGTGTAGGGTATAGAGTGTAGGGCAAAGAGTGTAGGGTATAGAGTGTAGGGTATAGAGTGTAGGGTATAGAGTGTAGGGTATAGAGTGTAGGGTATATAGTGTAGAGTGTAGGGTATAGAGTGTAGGGTATAGAGTGTAGGGCAAAGAGTGTAGGGTATAGAGTGTAGGGTATAGAGTGTAGGGTATAGAGTGTAGGGTATAGAGTGTAGGGTATATAGTGTAGAGTGTAGGGTATAGAGTGTAGGGTATAGAGTGTAGGGTATAGAGTGTAGGGTATAGAGTGTAGGGTATATAGTGTAGAGTGTAGGGTATAGAGTGTAGGGTATAGAGTGTAGGGTATATAGTGTAGGGTATAGAGTGCAGGGTATAGAGTGTAGAGTGTAGGGTATAGAGTGTAGAGTGTAGGGTATAGAGTGCAGGGTATAGAGTGTAGGGTATAGAGTGTAGGGTATAGAGTGTAGAGTGTAGGGTATAGAGTGTAGGGTATAGAGTGTAGGGTAGAGAGTGTAGAGTGTAGGGTATAGAGTGTAGGGTATAGAGTGTAGGGTATAGAGTGTAGGGTATAGAGTGTAGAGTGTCGGGATTAGAGTGTAGGGTATAGAGTGTAGGATGTAGAGTGTAGGGTATAGAGTGTAGAGTGTAGGGTATAGAGTGTATGGTATAGAGTGTAGGGTATAGAGTGTAGGGTGTAGAGTGTAGGGTATAGAGTGTAGGGTATAGAGTGTAGGGTATAGAGTGTAGGGTATAGAGTGTAGGGAATAGAGTGTAGAGTGTAAGGTATAGAGTGTAGAGTGTAGGGTATAGAGTGTAGGGTATAGACTGTAGGGTATAGATTGTAGAGTGTAGGCTATAGAGTGTAGGGTATAGAGTGTAGAGTGTAGGGTATAGAGTGTAGGGTATAGAGTGTAGGGTATAGAGTGTAGGGTATAGAGTGTAGGGCATAGAGTGTAGGGTATAGAGTGTAGGGTATAGAGTGTAGAGTGTAGGGTATAGAGTGTAGGGTATAGAGTGTAGGGTATAGAGTGTAGAGTGTAGGGCATCGAGTGTAGAGTGTAGGGTATAGAGTGTAGGGCATAGAGTGTAGGGTATAGAGTGTAGAGTGTAGGGTATAGAGTGTAGAGTGTAGGGTATAGAGTGTAGGGTATAGAGTGTAGGGTAGAGAGTGTAGGGTAGAGAGTGTAGAGTGTAGGGTATATAGTGTAGGGTATAGAGTGTAGGGTATAGATTGTAGAGTGTAGGGATTATAGTGTAGTGTATAGAGTGTAGGGTGTAGAGTGTAGGGTATAGAGTGTAGAGTGTAGGGTATAGAGTGTATGGTATAGAGTGTAGGGTATAGAGTGTGGGGTGTAGAGTTTAGGGTATAGAGTGTAGGGTACAGAGTGTAGGGAATAGAGTGTAGAGTGTAAGGTATAGAGTGTAGAGTGTAGGGCATAGAGTGTAGAGTGTAGGGTATAGAGTGTAGGGTATAGAGTGTAGGGTATAGAGTGTAGGGTATAGAGTGTAGGGTATAGAGTGTAGAGTGTAGGGTATAGAGTGTAGAGTGTAGGGTATAGAGGGTAGAGTGTAGGGTATAGAGTGTAGGGTATAGAGTGTAGGGTATAGAGTGTAGGGTATAGAGTGTAGAGTGTAGGGTATAGCGTGTAGAGTGTAGGGTATAGAGTGTAGGGTATAGTGTGCAGGGTATAGAGTGTAGGGTAGAGAGTGTAGAGTGTAGGGTATAGAGTGTAGGGTATAGAGTGTAGGGTATAGAGTGTAGAGTGTAGGGATTAGAGTGTAGGGTATAGAGTGTAGGGTATAGAGTGTAGGGTATAGAGTGTAGGGTATAGAGTGTAGAGTGTAGGGTATAGAGTGTAGAGTGTAGGGTATAGAGTGTAGAGTGTAGGGTATAGAGTGTAGAGTGTAGGGTATAGAGTGTAGAGTGTAGGGTATAGAGTGTAGGGTATAGAGTGTAGGGTATAGAGTGTAGGGTATAGAGTGTAGAGTGTAGGGTATAGAGTGTAGAGTGTAGGGTATAGAGTGTAGGGTATAGTGTGCAGGGTATAGAGTGTAGGGTAGAGAGTGTAGAGTGTAGGGTATAGAGTGTAGGGTATAGAGTGTAGGGTATAGAGTGTAGAGTGTAGGGATTAGAGTGTAGGGTATAGAGTGTAGGGTGTAGAGTGTAGGGTATAGAGTGTAGAGTGTAGGGTATAGAGTGTATGGTATAGAGTGTAGGGTATAGAGTGTAGGGTGTAGAGTGTAGGGTATAGAGTGTAGGGTATAGAGTGTAGGGTATAGAGTGTAAGGTATAGAGTGTAGGGAATAGAGTGTAGAGTGTAAGGTATAGAGTGTAGAGTGTAGGGTATAGAGTGTAGGGTATAGAGTGTAGAGTGTAGGGATTAGAGTGTAGGGTATAGCGTGTAGGGTGTAGAGTGTAGGGCATAGAGTGTAGAGTGTAGGGTATAGAGTGTATGGTATAGAGTGTAGTTTATAGAGTGTAGGGTGTAGAGTGTAGGGTATAGAGTGTAGGGTATAGAGTGTAGGGTATAGAGTGTAGGGAATAGAGTGTAGAGTGTAGGGTATAGAGTGTAGGGTATAGAGTGTAGGGTATAGAGTGTAGAGTGTAGGGTATAGAGTGTAGGGTATAGAGTGTAGGGTATAGAGTGTAGGGCATAGAGTGTAGGGTATAGAGTGTAGGATATAGAGTGTAGAGTGTAGGGTATAGAGTGTAGGGTATAGAGTGTAGGGTATAGAGTGCAGAGTGTAGGGTATAGAGTGTAGGGTATAGACTGTAGGGTATAGAGTGTAGAGTATAGGGTATAGAGTGTAGGGTATAGAGTGTAGGGTATAGAGTGTAGGGTATAGAGTGTAGGGCATAGAGTGTAGGGTATAGAGTGTAGGGTATAGAGTGTAGAGTGTAGGGTATAGAGTGTAGGGTATAGAGTGTAGGGTATATAGTGTAGAGTGTAGGGTATAGAGTGTAGGGTATAGAGTGTAGGGTATAGAGTGTAGAGTGTAGGGTATAGAGTGTAGGGTATAGAGTGTAGGGTATAGAGTGTAGGGCATAGAGTGTAGGGTATAGAGTGTAGGGTATAGAGTGTAGAGTGTAGGGTATAGAGTGTAGGGTATAGAGTGTAGGGTATAGAGTGTAGAGTGTAGGGCATAGAGTGTAGAGTGTAGGGTATAGAGTGTAGGGTATAGAGTGTAGGGTATAGAGTGTAGAGTGTAGGGTATAGAGTGTAGAGTGTAGGGTATAGAGTGTAGGGTATAGAGTGTAGGGTAGAGAGTGTGGGGTGTAGAGTGTAGGGTATAGAGTGTAGGGTATAGAGTGTAGGGAATAGAGTGTAGAGTGTAAGGTATAGAGTGTAGAGTGTAGGGCATAGAGTGTAGAGTGTAGGGTATAGAGTGTAGGGTATAGAGTGTAGGGTATAGAGTGTAGGGTATAGAGTGTAGAGTGTAGGGTATAGAGTGTAGAGTGTATGGTATAGAGTGTAGGGTATAGAGTGTAGGGTATAGAGTGTAGGGTATAGAGTGTAGGGTATAGAGTGTAGAGTGTAGGGTATAGAGTGTAGAGTGTAGGGTATAGAGTGTAGGGTATAGAGTGCAGGGTATAGAGTGTAGGGTAGAGAGTGTAGAGTGTAGGGTATAGAGTGTAGGGTATAGAGTGTAGGGTATAGAGTGTAGAGTGTAGGGATTAGAGTGTAGGGTATAGAGTGTAGGGTGTAGAGTGTAGGGTATAGAGTGTAGAGTGTAGGGTATAGAGTGTATGGTATAGAGTGTAGGGTATAGAGTGTAGGGTGTAGAGTGTAGAGTATAGAGTGTAGGGTATAGAGTGTAGGGTATAGAGTGTAGGGTATAGAGTGTAGGGAATAGAGTGCAGAGTGTAAGGTATAGAGTGTAGAGTGTAGGGTATAGAGTGTAGGGTATAGAGTGTACAGTGTAGGGATTAGAGTGTAGGGTATAGAGTGTAGGGTGTAGAGTGTACGGTATATAGTGAAGAGTGTAGGGTATAGAGTGTAGGGTATAGAGTGTAGGGTATAGAGTGTAGGGTATAGAGTGCAGGGTATAGAGTGTAGAGTGTAGGGTATAGAGTGTAGAGTGTAGGGTATAGAGTGTAGGGTATAGAGTGAAGGGTATAGAGTGTAGAGTGTAGGGTATAGAGTGTAGGGTATAGAGTGTAGGGTAGAGAGTGTAGGGTAGAGAGTGTAGAGTGTAGGGTATAGAGTGTAGGGTATAGAGTGTAGGGTATAGAGTGTAGAGTGTAGGGATTAGAGTGTAGTGTATAGAGTGTAGGGTGTAGAGTGTAGGGTATAGAGTGTAGAGTGTAGGGTATAGAGTGTATGGTATAGAGTGTAGGGTATAGAGTGCAGGGTATAGAGTGTAGGGTAGAGAGTGTAGAGTGTAGGGTATAGAGTGTAGGGTATAGAGTGTAGGGTATAGAGTGTAGAGTGTAGGGATTAGAGTGTAGGGTATAGAGTGTAGGGTGTAGAGTGTAGGGTATAGAGTGTAGAGTGTAGGGTATAGAGTGTATGGTATAGAGTGTAGGGTATAGAGTGTAGGGTGTAGAGTGTAGAGTATAGAGTGTAGGGTATAGAGTGTAGGGTATAGAGTGTAGGGTATAGAGTGTAGGGAATAGAGTGCAGAGTGTAAGGTATAGAGTGTAGAGTGTAGGGTATAGAGTGTAGGGTATAGAGTGTACAGTGTAGGGATTAGAGTGTAGGGTATAGAGTGTAGGGTGTAGAGTGTAGGGTATATAGTGAAGAGTTTAGGGTATAGAGTGTAGGGTATAGAGTGTAGGGTATAGAGTGTAGGGTATAGAGTGCAGGGTATATAGTGTAGAGTGTAGGGTATAGAGTGTAGAGTGTAGGGTATAGAGTGTAGGGTATAGAGTGTAGGGTATAGAGTGTAGGGTATATACAGATGATCAGGTTTTTAAATACATCAGATAGGGATTGCATACATTAGTTAGGACTGCTCTGATAAGGGTATACCGTGAAGATTGGTAGAGCAGCTTAGTATACATTTTTTGCAAAAAACGTATCAACCAAATACCTTGTTTTTTACATCTTTTACTCGCACTTGCGGATTACTGCAACATTTTTTCAAACTGAGTGTTTTTGGTTTTACTATTCTCTTTTGTGTCTTCAGGTTTCTTGGTGGTGTGTGAACATGATCATACAGACTTGTTCACTGTGCAAGTAGCCCATGTGTTCCTGTTTCCATAATTGTTCTCTTGTGTCTACAAGACTGGGGAGTTCCACCACTCCTCTTGGGCTATCTGCACAAAAGCTGTTCTACCCTGTATGCACACATGGATTTTTCCTCTCTGAACCCTGTTCACACAGGTTATATACAGATGATCAGGTTTTTAAATACATCAGATAGGGATTGCATACATTAGTTAGGACTAGGGTTGAGCGAAACGGGTCGAACATTTTCAAAAGTCGCCGACTTTTGGCTAAGTCGGGGTTTCATGAAACCCGATCCGACCCCTGTGCGGGGTCGGCCATGCGGTACGCGACTTTCGCGCCAAAGTCGCGTTTCAATGACGCGAAAAGCGCCATTTCTCAGCCAATGAAGGTAAACGCAGAGTGTGGGCAGCGTGATGACATAGGTCCTGGTCCCCACCATCTTAGAGAAGGGCATTGCAGTGATTGGCTTGCTGTCTGCGACGTCACAGGGGCTATAAAGAGGCGTTCCCGCCGACCGCCATCTTACTGCTGCTGATCTGAGCTTAGGGAGAGGTTGCTGCCGCTTTGTCAGAAGCAGGGATAGCGTTAGGCAGGGTCCATTAACCACAAAACCGCTTGTGCTGCAGCGATTTGCACTGTCCAACACCACCCTCGGTGTGCAGGGACAGTGGAATTTTTTTTTTTTTTTTTTTTCCCCTCAGCGCTGTAGCTCATTGGGCTGCCCTAGAAGGCTCCCTGATAGCTGCATTGCTGTGTGTACGCCGCTGTGCAAACCAACTGCTTTTTTCAAAGCACAAATCCTCTTGTTCCTTCCTTTCTGCACAGCTATCTTTTTTGTTTGTCCACACTTTTTATTTCATTTGTGCATCAGTCCACTCCTTATTGCTGCCTGCCATACCTGGCTGAGATTACTGCAGGCAGGGAGATAGTAGCTGCCTGCCATACCTGGCTGAGATTACTGCAGGCAGGGAGATAGTAATTGTAGGACATTCCCTGTTTTTTTTTTTTTTTTTTTTTTGGTGGGAGATTAAGATTGGCAATTTGGCATTTCTGCTAGAGTGCCATCCCTGTGTGTGCCATCTCTCTCACATAGTGGGCCATAGAAAGCCTTTTCATTTTTCTGTATTTTTTTTTGTGGGGTGTATAAATTCTCCCTGATAAAAATACAGTGGGAGATTAATATTGGCCTTTGGGCTTGTGTGCCAGTCCTGAGTGTGCCATCTCTCTCACAAATAGTGGGCCATAGAAAGCCTATTTTATTTTTTTTTGGGTTTTATAAATTCTCCCTGAAAAAAAGGGAGATTAATATTGGCCTCTGGGCTTCTGTGCCAGTCCTGAGCGTGCCATCTGTGCCAGTCCTGAGCGTCCCATCTCTCTCACAAATAGTGGGCCATAGAAAGCCTATTTAATTTTTTTTTTGGTTTTATAAATTTTCCCTGAAAAAAGGGAGATTAATATTGGCCTCTGGGCTTGTGTGCCAGTTGTGAGCGTGCCATCTGTGCCAGTCCTGAGCGTGCCATCTCTCTCACAAATAGTGGGCCATAGAAAGCCTATTTAATTTTTTTTTTGGTTTTATAAATTTTCCCTGAAAAAAGGGAGATTAATATTGGCCTCTGGGCTTGTGTGCCAGTTGTGAGCGTGCCATCTGTGCCAGTCCTGAGCGTGCCATCTCTCTCACAAATAGTGGGCCATAGAAAGCCTATTTAAATATTTTTTTGGTTTTATAAATTCTCCCAGAAAAAAAGGGAGATTAATATTGGCCTCTGGGCTTCTGTGCCAGTTGTGAGCGTGCCATCTGTGCCAGTCCTGAGCGTGCCATCTCTCTCACAAATAGTGGGCCATAGAAAGCCTATTTAAATATTTTTTTGGTTTTATAAATTCTCCCAGAAAAAAAGGGAGATTAATATTGGCCTCTGGGCTTCTGTGCCAGTCCTGAGCGTGCCATCTGTGCCAGTCCTGAGCGTCCCATCTCTCTCACAAATAGTGGGCCATAGAAAGCCTATTTTATTTTTTTTTTGGGTTTCAGAAATTCTCCCTGGAAAAAAAAAGGGAGATTAATATTGCCCTTTGGGCTTGTGTGCCAGTACTAAGCGTTCCATCTCTCTCTCTCTCTCAGTCAGTGGGCCATAGAACGCATATTTTTGGTTTTATTTGTTTTCTAAATTCTCCCTGAAAAAATCATTTTATTTTATTTGGTTTCTAAATTCTTCCTGATAAAATCATATTTTTTTTATTATTTTTATTTCTAAAGTCTCCCTGAAAAAAAAAAAAAAAAAAAACAACCAAAAAAACAGTGGGAGATTAATATTGGCCTTTCTGCTTGTGTGCCAGTCTTGACTCCTGGGTGTGCCATCTCTCTCTCTCTCTCTCTCTCTCTCTCTCTCTCTCTCTCTCTCTCCAATTGTGGTCCATAGAAAGCCTATATTTTTTTTCCTTGATTTGGGTTCTAAAATCTACCAGAGAAAATAACTACATCAATCATTGGTAGAAAAATATTGGCCTCTGGGTTTGTGTGCCACTCCTGACTCCTGTGTGCGTCATCTCTCAGTCAGTGGGCCATAGAACGCCTATTTTTGGTTTTATTTGTTTTCTAAATTCTCCCTGAAAAAATTATTTTATTTTATTTGGTTTCTAAATTCTTCCTGATAAAATCATATTTTTTTTATTATTTTTTTTTCTAAAGTCTCCCTGAAAAAAAAAAAAAAAAACAGTGGGAGATTAATATTGGCCTTTCTGCTTGTGTGCCAGTCTTGACTCCTGGGTGCGTCATCTCTCAGTCAGTGGGCCATAGAACGCCTATTTTTGGTTTTATTTGTTTTATAAATTCTCCCTGAAAAAATCATTTTATTTTATTTGGTTTCTAAATTCTTCCTGATAAAATCATATTTTTTTTATTATTTTTTTTTCTAAAGTCTCCCTGAAAAAAAAAAAAAAAAAACAACCAAAAAAAACAGTGGGAGATTAATATTGGCCTTTCTGCTTGTGTGCCAGTCTTGACTCCTGGGTGCGTCATCTCTCAGTCAGTGGGCCATAGAACGCCTATTTTTGGTTTTATTTGTTTTCTAAATTCTCCCTGAAAAAATCATTTTATTTTATTTGGTTTCTAAATTCTTCCTGATAAAATCATATTTTTTTTATTATTTTTTTTTCTAAAGTCTCCCTGAAAAAAAAAAAAAAAAAAACAACCAAAAAAAACAGTGGGAGATTAATATTGGCCTTTCTGCTTGTGTGCCAGTCTTGACTCCTGGGTGCGTCATCTCTCAGTCAGTGGGCCATAGAACGCCTATTTTTGGTTTTATTTGTTTTCTAAATTCTCCCTGAAAAAATCATTTTATTTTATTTGGTTTCTAAATTCTTCCTGATAAAATCATATTTTTTTTATTATTTTTTTTTCTAAAGTCTCCCTGAAAAAAAAAAAAAAAAAAAACAACCAAAAAAAACAGTGGGAGATTAATATTGGCCTTTCTGCTTGTGTGCCAGTCTTGACTCCTGGGTGTGCCATCTCTCTCTCTCTCTCTCTCCAATTGTGGTCCATAGAAAGCCTACATTTTTTTTCCTTGATTTGGGTTCCAAAATCTACCAGAGAAAATAACTCCATCAATCATTGGTAGAAAAATATTGGCCTCTGGGCTTGTGTGCCACTCCTGATTCCTGTGTGCGTCATCTCTCACTCAGTGGCCCATAGAAAGCATATAGTTTGTTACATTTGTTTTCTAAATTCTCCCTGCAAAAATCTATTTTTTTTTTTTTGGGGGGTTTCTAAAGTGTTCCTGAAAAAAATAAAAATAAAAAAAAAATAATAGTGTGACATTAATATTAACATTTGTGCTTCAGTGACAGTCCTGCGTGTGGGGCATCTCTCTAATTTGCAGCCACCAAAAAAAGAGTGTGTAACATTGGGCCTGATTTTCGCTGTGGTCTCACCAACCTGTAAAGGGGTAGCTAAATCATACAGAAGTTATAGCTCACCGTGTAAGTTGTGTGACTGCAACAAATAACGTTAGTTTGGTTACGTTTTTAAAACAATGAGGAAGTCTAGTGGAAGAGGTCGTGGCCGGGGGCGTTCATTGTCAGCTGGTAATGAGGGTAGTGGTAGTGGTGGAGCATCAGGTGGTCGTGGGGGAAAAAATATTGCACCTAAGTCTGGAGCTGTGGAGCCAGGTTCGTCGTCCGGCTACACAAGGCCTCGAACGCTCCCTTTTCTGGGATTAGGAAAACCGCTTTTAAAGCCGGAGCAGCAAGAGCAAGTTTTGGCTTATCTTGCTGACTCAGCCTCTAGCTCTTTTGCCTCATCTCGTGAAACTGGTAAAAGTAAAAGCAGCGCGTCGTTAGTGGATGTTCACGGTCAGGGACAAGTCACTTCCTTGTCCTCTTCAGCAAAAACAACAACAGAGAAGAATGCAGCAGGCGACACAACGGGTTACTCCATGGAGCTCTTTACACATACCGTCCCTGGCTTAGAAAGTGAAGCAGTTAACAGTCCATGCCCATTACAAATTGAATCTGACATGGAGTGCACTGACGCACAGCCACAGCCAGACTACTATGCTGGTCCTTTGACTCAGACCACAACATTGCCCTCGCAGGGTGCTGATCAAGAATCAGACCCTGATGAGACTATGTTGCCCCATCACGAACGCTATACCACCGAACGACACGGTGACACAGACGAAGTTGCGCAGGAGGTACAAGAAGAGTTATTAGATGACCCAGTTCTTGACCCCGATTGGCAGCCATTGGGGGAACAGGGTGCAGGCGGCAGCAGTTCTGAAGCAGAGGAGGAGGAGGGGCCGCAGCAGGCATCAACATCGCCACAGGTTCCATCTGCCGGGCCCGTATCTTGCCCAAAACGCGTGGCAAAGCCAAAACCTGGTGGAGGACAGCGTGGCCATCCGGTTAAAGCTCAGTCTGCAATGCCTGAAAAGGTATCCGATGCTAGAAAGAGTGCAGTCTGGCATTTTTTTAAACAACATCCAATTGATCAGCGCAAAGTCATCTGTCAAAAATGTTCTACTTCCTTAAGCAGAGGTCAGAATCTGAAAAGTCTCAATACTAGTTGCATGCATAGACATTTAACCACCATGCATTTGAAAGCTTGGACTAACTACCAAACGTCCCTTAAGGTTGTTGCACCCTCGGCCAATGAAGCTAGTCATCAACGCAACATCCCTTCCGGCAGTGTAGGACCACCATTTAGCGCACCACCTGCTGTATCTGTGCAGGTATCTTTGCCAGGCCAAAGCAGTCAGGGTCAGGGAATCACCAGTTTCGTAGTAGGAAACACTGCATCTAGGGCACCGGCGGCAACAATACCATCTCCCACCGTCTCTCAGTCTGCCATGTCCACCGGCACCCCCGCTAGTTCCACGATCTCCAGCTCTCCAGTCCAGCTCACCCTACATGAGACTATGGTTAGAAAAAGGAAATACTTAGCCTCGCATCCGCGTACACAGGGTTTGAACGCCCACATAGCTAGACTAATCTCGTTAGAGATGATGCCCTACCGGTTAGTTGAAAGCGAAGCTTTCAAAGACCTGATGGACTACGCTGTACCACGCTACGAGCTACCCAGTCGACACTTTTTTTCCAGAAAAGCCATCCCAGCCCTCCACCAGCATGTTAAAGAGCGCATCGTCCATGCACTCAGGCAATCTGTGAGCACAAAGGTGCACCTGACAACAGATGCATGGACCAGTAGGCATGGCCAGGGACGTTACGTGTCCATCACGGCACACTGGGTAAATGTGGTGGATTCAGGGTCCACAGGGGACAGCAAGTTTGGGACAGTTCTGCCTAGCCCACGGTCTAGTAAACAGTTGTCTGTAGCCGTTCGCACCCCCTCCTCCTCCTCCTCCTCGTCCTCCTGCAGAAGCAAGAGCTCGTCCACAGACCGCAGTCGCACAAACACTCCATCCGCACCTGCCACTGTTGCACACCAGGTCTCCCATTATGGGGCAGCTACTGGCATACGTCAGCAGGCTGTATTGGCTATGAAGTGTTTGGGCGACAATAGACACACCGCGGAAGTTCTGTCCGAGTTCTTGCAGCAAGAAACGCAGTCGTGGCTGGGCACTGTAGATCTTGAGGCAGGCAAGGTAGTGAGTGATAACGGAAGGAATTTCATGGCTGCCATCTCCCTTTCCCAACTGAAACACATTCCTTGCCTGGCTCACACCTTAAACCTGGTGGTGCAGTGCTTCCTGAAAAGTTATCCGGGGTTATCCGACCTGCTCCTCAAAGTGCGTGGACTTTGCGCACATATCCGCCGTTCGCCTGTACACTCCAGCCGTATGCAGACCTATCAGCGTTCTTTGAACCTTCCCCAGCATCGCCTAATCATAGACGTTGCAACAAGGTGGAACTCAACACTGCACATGCTTCAGAGACTGTGCGAACAGAGGCGGGCTGTTATGTTTTTGTGGGAGGATACACATACACGGGCAGGCAGTAGGATGGCAGACATGGAGTTGTCAGGTGTGCAGTGGTCGAAGATTCAAGACATGTGTCAAGTCCTTCAGTGTTTTGAGGAATGCACACGGCTGGTTAGTGCAGACAACGCCATAATAAGCATGAGCATCCCCCTAATGCGTCTGCTGATGCAAAGTTTGACGCACATAAAGGATCAGGCGTCTGCACCAGAGGAAGAGGAAAGCCTTGATGACAGTCAGCGATTGTCTGGTCAGGGCAGTGTACATGACGAGGTACCGGGCGAAGAGGAGGTGGAGGATGAGGAGGATGATGGGGATGAGTATATTTTTAATGAGGAAGCTTTCCCGGGGGCACGGGAAATTGGTGGCGTGGCAAGGCCGGGTTCTGGTTTTTTGAGGGACACAAGTGACGTAGATTTGCCTGCAACTGCCCCTCAACCAAGCACAACCGCAGATTTGACAACGGGAACTTTGGCCCACATGGCGGATTATGCCTTGCGTATCCTCAAAAGGGACACACGCATTACAAAAATGATGAACGATGACGATTACTGGTTGGCCTGCCTCCTTGATCCTCGCTATAAAGGCAAATTGCAAAATATTATGCCACATGAGAACTTGGAACTAATATTAGCAACAAAACAATCAACTCTTGTTGACCGTTTGCTTCTGGCATTCCCTGCACACAGCGCCCGTGATCGTTCTCACACGAGCTCCAGGGGCCAGCAGACCAGAGGTGTTAGAGGGGCAGAAATCAGAAGTGGCGTTGGACAGAGGGGTTTTCTGACCAGGTTGTGGAGTGATTTTTCTATGACCGCAGACAGGACAGGTACTGCAGCATCAATTCAAAGTGACAGGAGACAACATTTGTCCAGTATGGTTACAAACTATTTTTCATCCCTTATCGACGTTCTCCCTCAACCGTCATTCCCATTTGATTACTGGGCATCCAAATTAGACACCTGGCCAGAATTGGCAGAATATGCATTGCAGGAGCTTGCTTGCCCGGCAGCTAGTGTCCTATCAGAAAGAGTATTCAGTGCTGCAGGTTCAATACTAACAGAAAAAAGGACTCGTCTGGCTACCCAAAATGTAGATGATCTAACCTTCATTAAAATGAACCACAACTGGATTTCAAAATCTTTTGCCCCACCCTGCCCGGCTGACACCTAGCTTTCCTATGAAAAGGTCTTGCCTGTGGACTATTCTGAATGACTTTTCCAATCTCGTAATTTTCTTCACCTGATTGTCCAGCATACGACATGTTTCCACCTCACGAAATGGCCAAACTCCCCACACGGGGCCGTGCTATCGCCACTTTGCGCTTGGACCCTTGAGAGTGCTGTTTGTCTGAAGAGGTGGGTGTGGCCGCTTTTGGTCGACGGCACTGCCACTGGGTCCCTCATAGTACAATAAAGTGTCTCTGGCGGTGGTGGTGCGCACCCAACGTCAGACACACCGTTGTAATATGAGGGGCCCTGTGCCTGTACCCGCCGGCCACAAGACAGTTCCCCCCCCCCAGCTCAAACAGTGCTCTACCACTAGCAAAATTATCTCTCACAGCTTCACCAATGTGTAGTCTAGCCGCTGACATCCTTCAATGCCTGGCACTGACAATACCATTGTTTTGACATTTTTGTTATGTTAGGCCTTCGAAGCCTGTCTGCGGTCCCTTCTTTCTACAACTACTACACTGACCAGGCCACTGCTGGCCGTGTTACCCTGGAACCAATTTAAAAGTGCCTACAGTCAGCCCAATTTTGTTATGTTAGGCCTTCGAAGACTGTCTGCCGTCACTCCTTCCACTAGACTTCCACTGACCATACACTGCTGCCCATGTACCCCTGGAACCAATTTAAAGTGCCTACAGCCAGCCCAATTTTGTTATGTTAGGCCTTCGAAGCCTGTCTGCGGTCACTCCTTCCACTAGACTTCCACTGACCAGACCACTGCTGCCCGTGTACCCCTGGAACCAATTTAAAATTGCCTACAGCCAGCCCAATTTTTTTATTTTAGGCCTTCGATGCCTGTCTGCGGTCCATTCTTTCAACTACTACTACACTGACCAGGTCACTGCTGCCCGTGTACCCCTGGAACCAATTTAAAATTGCCTACAGCCAGCCCAATTTTTTTATTTTAGGCCTTCGATGCCTGTCTGCGGTCCATTCTTTCAACTACTACTACACTGACCAGGTCACTGCTGCCCGTGTACCCCTGGAACCAATTTAAAATTGCCTACAGCCATGTGTTATTATTTTAGGCCTTCGATGCCTGTCTGCGGTCACTCCTTCCACTAGGCCTCCACTGACCACACCACTGCTGTCCGTGTACCCCTGGAACCAATTTAAAATTGCCTACAGCCATGTGTTATTATTTTAGGCCTTCGATGCCTGTCTGCGGTCACTCCTTCCACTAGACTTCCACTGACCAGACCACTGCTGCCCGTGTACCCCTGGAACCAATTTAAAAGTGCCTACAGCCAGCCCAAGTTTGTTATGTTAGGCCTTCGATGCCTGTCTGCGGTCCATTCTTTCAACTACTACTACACTGACCAGGTCACTGCTGCCCGTGTACCCCTGGAACCAATTTAAAATTGCCTACAGCCAGCCCAATTTTTTTATTTTAGGCCTTCGATGCCTGTCTGCGGTCCATTCTTTCAACTACTACTACACTGACCAGGTCACTGCTGCCCGTGTACCCCTGGAACCAATTTAAAATTGCCTACAGCCATGTGTTATTATTTTAGGCCTTCGATGCCTGTCTGCGGTCACTCCTTCCACTAGGCCTCCACTGACCACACCACTGCTGCCCGTGTACCCCTGGAACCAATTTAAAATTGCCTACAGCCAGCCCAATTTTTTTATTTTAGGCCTTCGATGCCTGTCTGCGGTCCATTCTTTCAACTACTACTACACTGACCAGGTCACTGCTGCCCGTGTACCCCTGGAACCAATTTAAAATTGCCTACAGCCATGTGTTATTATTTTAGGCCTTCGATGCCTGTCTGCGGTCACTCCTTCCACTAGGCCTCCACTGACCACACCACTGCTGCCCGTGTACCCCTGGAACCAATTTAAAATTGCCTACAGCCAGCCCAATTTTTTTATTTTAGGCCTTCGATGCCTGTCTGCGGTCCATTCTTTCAACTACTACTACACTGACCAGGTCACTGCTGCCCGTGTACCCCTGGAACCAATTTAAAATTGCCTACAGCCAGCCCAATTTTTTTATTTTAGGCCTTCGATGCCTGTCTGCGGTCCATTCTTTCAACTACTACTACACTGACCAGGTCACTGCTGCCCGTGTACCCCTGGAACCAATTTAAAATTGCC
The DNA here is from genome assembly GCF_032444005.1 of Ranitomeya imitator. Taxonomy (NCBI): domain Eukaryota; kingdom Metazoa; phylum Chordata; class Amphibia; order Anura; family Dendrobatidae; genus Ranitomeya; species Ranitomeya imitator. Next base: position 597 of record NW_027193899.1, on the reverse strand, counting down.
TACAGCCATGTGTTATTATTTTAGGCCTTCGATGCCTGTCTGCGGTCACTCCTTCCACTAGGCCTCCATTGACCACACCACTGCTGTCCGTGTACCCCTGGAACCAATTTAAAATTGCCTACAGCCATGTGTTATTATTTTAGGCCTTCGATGCCTGTCTGCGGTCCATTCTTTCAACTACTACTACACTGACCAGGGCACTGCTGGCCGTGTACCCCTGGAACCAACATCAGAAAATATAAAATAAGTATTTTGCTTATAAAAAAGAAAATACTGGTGAGATATCAAATGCAGACATTTTAACATTAAAAACAAACACACAACTCTAATCTGGTACAGTACTAAAAATGGCCACCAGCTACAATTACTTTCTCCTGCAAGTAGTTAACTGAAAGTTTTTTTAAATTGAAAACACACATATGGCATCCACCGAGTGTTGTCCTGTCGCGTCTTCTTTATATTATTGCCGAGAAGATGCAAAATAATGAAAATAATAAAATCATTAATTACCAAAATAATAGAGAAAGTCAACACCACATTGCAAATAAACATTCATTCCAAATAAAGAAGCAGGGCGCGTCCGAGGGTGAGTATATA